>NC_089802.1:11662828-11962828 GCF_029633855.1 Hoplias malabaricus
AATTCTACATAATGCTTCACTTATCTGAATGTCAGATGTGTTTAACAGACTGAACTCTGCATCCTCTTTGTCATGAGCACAAGATGAACACTCTGTAATGAATCAGGTCTTCACAGATAGCACCTGTCACTGTCGCTTATTTTGGTTACTGTGTAATCTGCAGAGTATTTTTGAAGAATACTAAGATTGTTTAGATTCGTAAATTAAAAGCAAATGAAAATGTTGATTCAGAAGTGTCAAAATATGAAAGGAAGGAAGGAAGCCCTCTACAAATATATCAGGGTCTGTTTCTGATTCTGATTCAATTCTCATCATAGAAACTGCTCATCACTTCATATTTAACAGAATTGCTTTTTTTCAGGGATGTATTTTCAAGTAAAGGCCTGTTTACACTTATTATTTATTTTTATTTTTTAATACTAGGATTTTCCCATTCCCTGAAGTGGTATTCAGGGGGTCCACGACTTACGACGTTGATCCGTTCCTACGTCGCGTCGTAAACCGGTTTTCGGTGTAAGTTGGAACTTACGTACATACTGTACGTAAATGACATACTGTAAGCACTTATCCTATCCTAACACCCATCCTCGGTCCCGAGCCGCGTAACCGTGTATTCTTCTGCCGCGCACACCACACACGAAGTTCGCGTTACGACGTTTATGACGCAAAACCACTTAAGTCAAAACTAGGCTTTATACAGTAAATGGGAGATGTGTCAGAACCACGAAACATCGTAACCTGGGACTGACGTAACCCGAGGACCTCCTGTAGTAGATATAATTTTCTGTAAAGCAAAGCATAAAAAGCCTATACACATCCTATTCTACAAATAATAATAACCCATTATATACACTTGCTTTGTAGTGCTGTTTTTTTCCCATAATTCACTAGCTTAGTAGCTAAGAAATATTTTATTAAACGATCACGTGGTTTTTGTCATTTTAAACTTTTAAACACATACTCGGGTGCTTTTTACTTGGACTACATCCAATTTCTGATTCATCATCCAAAATGTTATCACATCTCTATAGCACAGAATATCTATTTAGCTCAGATTAAAATATGTTTACAATGTTTTTGTCAGTTTCGGATTGTGAATGCACTGCATTAATATAAACCCATGCTCATTTTTTTTTTAAAAATGCGTTTTTTTTAAATCCATATAAATTGATTTTTGTGTAAATGCACATTAATCTGGTTTAATGAAGTAATCCTGATAACTCTAGGCTTTTAAAAGTGAGCAAATCCTTTTTCCATTCTGTGGAGTGTATTAATTATTGACCATGGTATGGTACAAGAACTTATGGTTTTTGTATGGTGTTTTTGGGCACTGCATCATTTCACCACTTGCTGAAGTGACTGTATTTGTGCATCCACATGGTCCATATCTGAAGAGAAAACATATGGTTATATTAAGATAGACTTCATGGAAAATATCAGATATGTGTCATAGACAGCTGACGGCCTAAACAAAGCCTAATGGAATAATGAAGACCGCAGTGAAACACCTGTTGTATCCCAGTGAAACAGCGAGACCCAATGAAAAGACAGTGGTTTGTTAGTAATGCTGATGTTGCTTGAACTGTAGTTTCAATATGTATTGTAGACCACTGAGAACAGGATCCAGCTGTATTTTTCCTCTGTTTACCGTCGCTGGGAGACTGAGAGAGTGATACATCCCTTCGCAGCATCAGTCTCTCAGGAGAAACGTGAACTCCCTCTTCTGCCATTGACCTCATTATAAAAATAGACAGCTGTTTCAGTCACTGTTTTGCCCTCACTCATGTCATGCTTCACACTTTAGACTCAGTGTCTCATTATATTCTAAACATCCGTGGGAATCGGCAAACTCTAATAGCTCTGCGTTAAAATAAACATCGTTATTAGGATTTGGTAATTGAATTAATCTGATCATGCTGGCTAAACAAATGTCTAGTGATGTAAACTCATGCTTCCATGTCCTATGTAATACTGAGATGGTCATGTGATCTACCATACCTAGTTTTCACCTTACCTCAGGGAACCAATCAGCTAAGAAGGATATATTATTTATATATTATATATTATTGTGTGAAATATTTATGAAATTATTCTAACTAACTGAAACAAATATTAATAGTCTATGACTTATCCACAACATCACAACTGACTGTTGTGCACTATGCTACTCACTGTCATGGTGTTATTCATCATTAATTTTAAGCTAATATTGTCACTAACATTTGTGGTGAACCATTGGAAATACTGGTGATTACTGCTGAAAAAAACCTTAGTTATCCAGGGGCAATGTCACTGCCAAACGCTCCAGAGTCCTAGAGTTCTGGGTTCTGTCCTCTGGGTCTGGTATTCTCCCCCCAAAAACATTTGTAGATGGATTGGCTATGCAAAATTCCCCACAGGCGTGTGTTTGTGTATGTATGAGTGACTGGGTGAGTGTGATGTCCAGTGATGGACCCTGTCCAACCTGAACAGCGACTCTGATCAAGATGAAGTGGTTACAGTGGACTTTATGGGTTATTCATGTTTTTTATGTTGTATATTTTCCCTGTCCATTCTTCTATTTATTTTCTGGTAGAGTTTGTACTGATAATAGTTTCCCTTTTTCTCCTTGGGTAAAATGTTTGACTTGGTTTTTGTAAGTTCGGTTGACAACAAGTTAGTCCAGTCTAACCAAGCAAACTCAAAAGGCTCAAAACTATCAAAACAACTGTGAAATTGTGTTATATGGCATTTCAGAAGCCTGTAAAAGAATAAACAGTTTATGAACTGTTTGAAGAATGCTGTCCTCCCC
This sequence comes from Hoplias malabaricus, assembly GCF_029633855.1. Lineage (NCBI taxonomy): Eukaryota > Metazoa > Chordata > Actinopteri > Characiformes > Erythrinidae > Hoplias > Hoplias malabaricus. Next base: position 11,665,620 of record NC_089802.1, read on the forward strand.
TGTAAAATAATAATTTATGAGTAATAAATGCATGAATAGCTATTATGTATCAAGAAAAACTATCTATAAAAAGCAGCGTCATATTGCCCTTGACGTTCCGTTTGCACTTATTTACAATCTGTTCATTTACTGATCATTTGAGAATGATGGAAAAAAACTGTGGAGAACGATGAGTGCCTTCAGTCTATAAATGATGTCTGAAAGCTCAAACTGGGATCATACTGGTCTCATAAATAGCTGTTGAAACGCAAAGACTGGGAGGAATTCCTCATTAAAGCCCAAGGTTGAGCCTGCTTAATTTTAACAGCTTTACTGTTGGTTACTGCAGTAATTACAGCGTGACTTCACTTTGATCTCACCAGACAATGTTTCCCAGATTCTCCAACTCCTCAGAGATGGACGAACAGCTGCCAAATTAGAGAGGGATCTCTCTCTCCTCTCCTCTCTCTCGCTCTCCCTCTCGCTCTGTTTCTCTCCCTTGCTTTCTCTCTCTCTCTCTCACTGGTTCTTGCCCTGTTTCTCTCCCTTGCTTTCTATTGCTCTCGCTCTCTCTCTCTCTCTCTCTCTCTCTCTCTCTCTCTCTCACTGGTTCTTGCCCTGTTTCTCTCCCTTGCTTTCTATCGCTCTGTCTCTTTCCCTGTTTCACTCTTGCTCTCTCTCTCTCTCTTCAAAGGAAAGGCTGTTGGGAAATGTTGAGAGATTACTAGGGAAATGTTTGGTTAGAGGCTATTGATGTTGGATTATTTTACTGAGGTCCCCACCTCCTTCCCATCACTTTAATAACACTCAGCTCAGTTTGCTCATTAATTTGCACAATTGTGATTATAAGAGCGTGCTGGAGCCCAACACTCATCTAACAGTTGCAATCAATTGTCCATGACATTTCATATGAAGCACAGGTTTGGTGCTCATGCGTTGGAGGATAAACAGTGTTGCTCATCTGTGAGATTGCTGATGCCATGTGGTCCACAGACAGAGGAGTATCTGTACTGAAGGGCAGCAGCAACTATTCAACAAAGTCTGCTTTATCAATTGTAAAACATTATTGATGTGGACGTAGTCTTTCAGATTTAATGTTTGTTAAGCAGCAGGGTATATTGCAGTTTCTGCACACAATTGCAGTATCACTTTTGTCTGTACAGACAGAATTTTAAATGATGGCTATGGCAAAATCAATGAAACAGGAATGGGGATACTCCTGAAAAATATAAACAAAAAAGTAGTGTAAGCCTTTTGCAAATACTTAGGATGACAAAGCAGTCTATTTACTAATTCTTTATGTTAAAATTTCTTTTATTTCAACACATTCAGTCCATACCGACTGGACTGTGATCATATTTGGAAATACACACTAAACTAAACACACTAAAATAAGTGTAACTAAACACCAAACCTATTTAATAATTTGGAAAGGTCATGGGGTAGTGATAAGGTAAGCTCTATTTTACTGCTAAAACATTTATATAAATTCAGAAACTACTCCTACTGTACAACAAATCCTCCAGCACTTCTTTTTGCTTTAAAAACGTTCACCATTAAATCCCTGAAGTCCCCAACCTTGAAAAGTAAGGACAGAGGCAAAGGTATCTGCATATGCTTTGATGTTAGATCTAATATTCTCTCTAGCATTAAAAATGTGCATATGAGAACAGGCTGTTTTCTTGTGCTTCGCTGTTCTGATGATATATGGGGGATAAAGGCAGACTTTTAGCAAAGAGACACCAAACATCTGAAAGGAATCATACCTTTTCTGCAAATAGACATCCTCTTATTCCGTAAATCAATTACTCTGTAAGGAAACTTGATGTAACTTTCTGTCACTCTATTACCCCGTTGACATTCAGGATGGGTGGACGTCTGCATGATTTGGTTGGTTTTTTGTGTTACTCTAATTTGACCTGTAGTCCATTAGGTCTTTGAATCTCGTGTGTTAAATAACTCCATGATTCAACAAACCAATGCATGGTTTTGTATTAATGTTACCGAACATTGGCCCACATCCCATATGACATAAACATAAATTGTTGCAGTATTTGGAAATGCAACAAAACTGAGTTGGACTACTTGGTAGGATTAGGCAGATAAGACAAATAAACATTTAACACGGTACTAATGAAAGCTGGACTAGAAGAAAAGCTGGAATAACCCTTCCACTGATGCTCCAGTTAATGTATTTATAGTCAGAGCATTTTTCATTCCTCCAAATGAGGGGTAGATGGCTTTAAGTATGAGCAGATGAGACAGCACCCAGTGGAAAGCACAGGCTTAGAAGTTTAAGATGAAGAGATAGAAAAGAGATAGAGGAGAGTGGGCGTCTCTCCAGAATGACACTCGCTGTGGAGTGACCCACTTAATGACTACAAATGTCACACCCGTACCATGAAAGGTCACCTAAAGGTTCAAGAAGATGACTCACATACCAACTTTTCACCTCGGGCCACAGTACATGCGATTAACCTACATGATGCTGTAGATTCCGACTTATCTAATTCGTTTTATTCATTTCCAAAATTCTGTGTAAGGACTTCATTGGTTTTGTACGGGTTCTTAACGTAAATATCTTTAGAAAGTGCATTTCAATAAGGTCAGCTGCAGTTACAGTTTTACTACTGCAGCATACATCTTACCTCCACTAAAAATAATATTGGGGCCATAATTGGTGACTTTTACTGAGTTTAAAATGTGTATTAAAGAAGGTATGACAAGAGTCTCAATTAGTCCACTTTAGAGGGACAGAATCTGTGACCTGGTGAAATCAAGAGAAAGGAATTTTGTAAAATGGATATTATTCACTACTTTCCAGTTTAGAATGTGATCAGTTGTAGGTAAAATGTGCAGCCATATTTAATTTAGTTGAGAAGAAAACAGAAATATAATTTAAGTCCCTAAACATTTCTTGATTCAGGGGTTGGACAATGAAACTGAAACACCTGCCATTTTAGTGTGGGAGGTTTCATGGCTACATTGGAGCAGCCTGGTGGCCAATCTTCATTAATTGCACATTGCACCAGTAAGACCATGTGCATCCAATGGTTCAAACATTGTGTCCTGAAGGCGGTGCCGTGTATCAGGACGACAATGCACCAATACACACAGCAAGACTGGTGAAAGATTGGTTTGATGAACATGAAAGTGAAGTTGAACATCTCCCATGGCCTGCACAGTCACCAGATCTAAATATTATTGAGCCACTTTGGGGTGTTTTGGAGGAGCGAGTCAGGAAACGTTTTCCTCCACCAGCATCACGTAGTGACCTGGCCAGTATCCTGCAAGAAGAATGGCTTAAAATCCCTCTGACCACTGTGCAGGACTTGTATATGTCATTCCCAAGACGAATTGACGCTGTATTGGCCGCAAAAGGAGGCCCTACACCATACTAATAAATTATTGTGGTCTAAAACCAGGTGTTTCAGTTTCGTTATCAAACACCAAATGTGGTGAAATCAGTGGTTTCGACCAAGTCCACAAAAAAAATACTAGCAATAAAACATTGTAGAATAAAATACATAACTAGTTTCTAAAGAGTTTACTGTGCTGGCGCATCAGTGGTCTAGGTCTAACTGGCCCACTGCTGACCTGGAATGCTTGTGGAATCACCGTAGTGTGCTGACTGACAATCACTTTGTGCTGACTTTAGTTACATGACATAGGTGGCACACGTTACATTGCTTTTGGCAACTGCATTCCAGAGGTCAGAGTTTAACACTGAGATTTATAGCATCCTGTTGTGCTAGACTGCAGACAGAGGCTCCTCACTGCAGAAATGTCCAGAAAAAAAAATCACTGGCTTGAGAAGTTGATGATGATTGAACGTTGTTGTCTCTTAGATTCTGTTGCAGTGTCCTGCAAATATCCCACTGCAGGGTTACCACAGATCTACTTTTTTTTTTTTAAACAGTGTCCAGCTGTATTTTCACATTTGAAGTGAATACCTGTTTTGTACATAATAGAGCCTGGCAAAAAGTGATTTGGAATATATAGTATAAAGCAAACATAATTAATGGTAAAGGTGGCAATACATTGTAGTGCTAGCCATAATCATTATTCAAATAATGAATATTCAATTGTGTTTTGAACCCATGCCGAAGTACATTGAATCACGCTGAATCTGCCCAGTTAGTGCTGATATTTTTTGCTGCTGTTCTCCCTCCTTTCAGAGATTTGCTTATTGATTGACTCGCATCTTGCATGCCCAGGCAAGCCTGTAGTTTTGAAATTGGAATAGATTTTTCCTTTTATATTGATTGGCTCAGGTGACAGCTAATGACTCAGAGTCTGTCTGTCTGTCTGTGTGTGTGTGTGTGTGTGTGTGTATGTGTGGTATCTGTGTGGCAGTGAGAGCTGCTACTCATGCAGATTTTGGGCATTATTTGTCAATGTTTTAATGCCCTTTGTTCAGATGGTATATGACCATGACAAGATGGGGTGACAACAACATATATATATATATAGGATAGAATACTGTTGTGTCGCAGTCACACAGCTCCAGGGACCTAGAGGTTGTGGGTTTGTTTTCCACACTGGGTGACTGTCTGTGAGGAGTTGGTGTGTTCTCCCCGTGTCCGCGTGGGTTTCCTCCGGGTGCTCCGGTTTCCTCCCACAGTCCAAAAACCCACGTTGGTAGGTGGGTTGGTGACTCAAAAGTGTCCATAGGTGTGAGTGAATGTGTGTGTGTCTGTGTTGCCCTGTGAAGGACTGGCGCCCCCTCCAGGGTGTATTCCCGCCTTGTGCCCAATGATTCCAGGTAGTCTCTGGACCCACCATGACCCTGAACTGGATAAGCGCTTACAGATAATGAATGAATATATATATAAATACCGCGACCCTGAAATGGAGAAGCGGAGAAGAAAATGATGATGATGATATATATATATATATATATATATATATATATATATATATATATATATATATAAAATCACACACCCCCCACTCCCCCCATGAGTTTCCCTTGGAGGTCAGTCAGTGATGACTTTAAGGATGGCAGATAAAGTTGTTTAAGGATTTTGAAGTAGCTTTAGAAGAAAGTGTGTATATGGGGGGGAAGGAAGGGGGTGGTCACAACCTTTGGAGCCAGACTCTCTGGGCAGATCTCCTATGTGTGTGTGTTCAACTCTCTTTATCTAATACAGATCCACTCCTTTCATCTGCCCCCAGACCTGCAGGCCACTGGACCACCCCATGCCAACACACACACACACACACACACACACACACACACACACACACTCAAACCAGTGCTGCTATCTTACATCCACACATGAAGACCCTCACCTACAGGCCAGAGGACACACATGGTTACACACCCTCGCCCAAACACTCATCTCGTTCTGTGTCTGTTTCTCCATTCCCAATTACCCCACCACCCCCCTCTCACTTTTCCTTTTCACTATCTTCTCCCTGCTGTTGTTTTTCTACCTTTGAGGCAATGCTAATCTTCAGCCCCATGACATCTGGAATGTCCTCTGCTTTTCTGTATGTGTGTGTGTATGTCTTTGTCTCTCTGTGTGTGTGTGTGTGTGTGTGTGTGTGTGTGTGTGTGTGTGTGTGTGTGTGTGTGTGTGTGTGTGTGTGAGCAAAAGATAGCGACAGAGACAGACAAACTCCACTAAACAAAAACAGACACAATTAGCTCTTGCCAATCCAGGTATGCACTGCCATGATTATCCACCAGACACTGAATTCTTTCACTGTGTTTTGAATTGCAGTGACAACGGCAGCCATGAAAACCCAGCAGCAGCGATCCAGTCTCTTAAAATCACATACACAAAGTGAGTAAAAACTTTTTATTGCCCAAGTTGTAAACTACAGTTCACAAAAATGAGAATGTGCATCTACAAATTCAAAGCTTTGTTGAATTGACTGAATTGTAAGTTTTGAAAGAGAACTCAGAACCAGAAACACATCACCATGAATATGAATAACATAATAGCTTTGAACTGTGAATTACTTCCACAGAAATGTAATATACCAGTATGCTAGAAACCTCCTAAGGCAGTGTGAATGTGAAGCTGCAGTAGAAATTGGCTGCAGGGGCAGAGCGAGCACGTCTGGTGTCACAAACATTTTTTTTTTTTTTACATTCTCAGTAGCCTTAAAATCATCTCAGTGCAGAACTTGAGTGTTAGGTAGTTCCAGAGAACTGGAAAGGTGTTTTTTTTTTTTTTCCTTTCTTCTCTCTCTCCCCCCTTTGGATAACCAAAATTCACCTGACCCACTGACCATGAACTAGCCATCTCAGCACATTCTTTTATGCATGGATGACACACACACACACACATTTACAAAACAAGAAGCCACACACACCCATGGCCTTACCATAACTACACCCACATCAGGTCACCCCTGATGTCCTCACCTCTCACCTGAAAATCCATCTAGCTGCTCTGGCTCTCAGCACGTCTTACTAAAAGTAAAATACTTATGTCTCTTTCCTTTATCTTTTGCTCCCCTTCAAAATCACTGGCCCTTTAAAGCAATAGTTGGTCAAAAAACGTATTTAGATGGTTTTCCACTTACCCTCAATGCAGTTAATGGCCAAGTCCTTTTTCCGTATCAGAATCTTGAATTAAACAATGTCCTTTGAAGTACCATTCCCACCAAGACAACAACACGCCCCTCCTCTCCAGCCTCCTATAGAAGACTGAATAATGCCAGAAAATGGGAGGTTATACAGACAATGTAGTTGCAATTTTAGCTTATATATATAAATATGGTCAATACAGTATTAATAAAACATCATATTTAAAACAAACATACATTGCTTATTCTTGTATTTTAAAGCATTTATGAAAATTCCAGTTAGCTTCAGTTGTGTGAGGTTTTTACCCTTTTCTGATTCTATCACACACAGCCATTCCTCACACCTGTGAGCTGGTGTTGGTCATGTGACCAAGCTGGAAGGTGATAAGTAGTATAAGTTCTGTCTTGCTTCCTGTGTTTTGCAGGTCTCCCTTTGCTCTTTATTGGTGCCTTTGCTTTTGTTATTTACCCGTAGTGTTTATTAAATTTAGCAAACAAAGTAATGTGCAAGAGCTGGACTACAGTTTGTAATTGTAGAACTACTAAGTGCTCCTGTCTGGTCAACGGAGCTGAGAGGAATGGGCTGGGAATGTAGAAACAGGGAGATGTTTTTAATGTTGTGGTTGATTGGTGTATATTCTGAGCTCTTGAAACTGAAGTCATACAAAGACATGCTGCTGTGATCTGTCTCTCTCTCGCTCTCTCCTCCTCCCTCCCTCCCTCCTGTTAATACTGAGGCCACTTGGTTGTGTTTCAGATATGTATCCGATTTCATTACTACATTTGCAAATCTGAAATCACAACTGTATTATTGTCATATCAAAATAAATTGTTGTCTTTTTGAAGAAGAATATCAGATTTATTCCATTCCTACCTCCAATGAGAGCGTAGCCTTAAGATTAGGGCTAAAGTTCAAGGAGTTAATCTAAGGCATCACTTCTTTTTGTTTCTACTCTGTGCAAACTCTGCCTCTGTTCATGGTCCATTTCTTTTCTTCTCTCCTCTGGTCCAGGTCACAGCTGAGCTGCAATAAACTGTCCAAATAGAATTCAAGTATTCCATAGCGCATTTGAGAGGGAAAGTGCCAAGGGGCCATGCACTGTCAAAATAAGCCTTCCTAACCAAAGCTCCAGGTGTTAACCCTGAGAGTCGAACAGACTGTCTGCATGTGTGCGTTTCTCAGTTTCTTTCTTTGTGACAAGATTGTTCATTTTCACAGAAATTAAGTTTAAGCTTTGGCACCTGGTGCAATTGATTTGTGAATCGGCAGAAAGACAGTCTTCGGAAAATAACCGGCCTTCTATCATGACCGGGCTAGCTCAAACAACCTGGCATCTGTGATGCTCATCAAAGAGAGTTTGCATGCCTGGTGCTTCCATGCATAAAAGTAATGTTTAGGGGTTTTTTGTTTGTGTTTCTTTACACAAATAGGCTGAGAGATTACTGGTCCCTGTCACCCATTATGGCAGAATTTGTAAGCAGCCTTGTGCTCTTTGTGTGGGTGAGCAATGCTGACTACTTTACATATTATAAAGGTACTGCCTTTGGGCAGCTTTCATGCTCTGATGGACGTTTATCGCCACAGGAAGTGTAAGACTGTGTTCGTATGAACACAGACCCCTTACTGAGAAGCAAAATGAATGAGAAATTCACACTGTGACCAAATCAAAGGTTTCAGTCCATAGCCCAAGGGTGTAGAGGTGTGTGTGTGTGTGGTGAAAATAGGGAAAAACATTTAGCAGAACATGTCTGTGTTTTTTGTTCACATCATCTCTTACATGACAGTGACACAAAATAACCCCAGTCATTTTTAAACAGGTGATGTACGTCCGATGGCCCAGATGAAGACGCTTCAGTTTCGCAGCATCGCACCTAAAGCCCCAACAATGGCTTCACCTTCTACAGTGCTACCCTGCCAATCACCTCCTACCCTACCAGAGCCTTCAACAGCCGTAAGCCCCAAATCCATCCTAGTACCTGCACAGAAATACGCCCTCATGCAGGTGGCTGGACAAGGGGCTACGTTCTCATTGGTGGCCTTACCTCAGACACCACCACAGCAGCAAATCCAGAAGAACTTAAAGCTTCCTATTCCTAGATACCAGCCCATTAGAAGCAAGAGAACTTCAGAGAAAGCCTGTAGGACGACACAGACTGCAAAGTCGTCTGCACAGAAAGTGAAATCTGAGAGTCCCGAACAGTCGTGTGAACAGATTAAGACAGACTTTGCTACTCAAGGGTCTAAAACCTTGTTACCAGACAATGCTATTCAGTACCAAGGGTCACAGACTGAGAAAGCTCTTGAAAGAGGTGTAGACTCTGTTAGTACCTTCAGCTACCCTACTAGAGCTTCTACAGCTACACTTGTATCTCCTGTCAGTAAAAGTTCACCAATCAAAGCCCAGATAGAATGCACAGTCTCTGCAGCGAGTGCTATTACTGTCCTCTCCCCGACAATTTTCAGCAAAGCTGTGCAGATCATTCCCTCTCCCCCCAAGGGTAAGCTCCCAATTCTGCCTTATGCTAAGGTGAAGAACTCTCTCTTGCCATCCACAAAGCTTTCTAACACCCAGTCCCCAGGGAACAATGCCTCAATTCAGGCCAAAGACAGCCTGAAAAGCCCCCAGGACATCAAAGCCAAGACCATGAACAGTAACCGCAAGAGAAACTGCCTCAGCCAAGGTTCAGATGCCACACAGTGTAAAAAACCTCCAGACAAGAAGCGAGGAAGGAAAAGGAAAACCATGGAGGATGTTTTGGCCTTTGACGCGAGGAAGAAAAGGTCATTGTCTTTTTTCTGTAGGAGGGTCCCAGAAAAAACACCCTCTAGCACCCAGTCTGCTTCCTCCCAGGTGAAGGTGGTGGACATTTCAAAAAAGTATCGCAGCATTCGTCCAAAGCCTGTTTTAGTGATGGAAACCTCTGTTCCTCAGCTTGTACCTCTACCATCTCTCCCAGCCTCAGAAACTGTTGATCAGGAGCTCGTCTTGAGGCAGCAGATATCAGCAAAACCCTTGGGAGATACTCAACCACACTTGGTGTCAATACAGACTTCTGGCCAGCAATCTGTGTCTAAGGCTGGAAGTAGTGGCAGAGTCACAAATAGTCGGCAACACGCTCTCCACCGATGCCCGACCTGCAGTAGGTGTTTCCAGTTTAAGCATCACCTACAGAGCCATTTGAACAGCCACAGTAATCTGAGACCCTATAGCTGCCCGGTATGCAGGAAGGCCTATGCTCACTCGGGGAGCCTGAGCACACACATGAAGCTACACCATGTAGAGGGGAGGCCTAGGAAGAGCCTCCGCTGTGAGTTCTGTGAGAAGGCATTTGGCTATGTTGGCGTCTACTTCAGCCACCTCAGAGAAGTGCACAGGGTTATCCTCACTGTAGAACCATCCATCAGTCAGCATGAGGAGAATACGCCCATTGAAGGGTAAGTGATGAACATACAAACACAGACAGACTCTGGAAAAAAGTTACATGTTTTGGCTGTTTCTTTGCATCAACTAGTATGGCGGAATGTAGCTCTGTGCTGGAGGAGTTTGTTCCATAAAGGGGTGTGGCTTCACTCATGTGATAATGGTTGATAACAGAATGGCAGATGTACAACAAAATAGGGGTGGGTGATATCAAAACAACAAAACATTTTAGACACTTATCTAAAATCCATAAGGAAAAGAATTTTTTTTCTGCAGCAAAATTAATCATTATCTAAGGTTAATGGCAACATTTTACATTTTACCTATCCCTTGACAAACTAATCTCATGCACCTCTCCAAATGGCTTTTTGCCCTCACCAAACAGGAAAAACGTTTGGACTCACCTAGACTTATTCTGATATTTAGTCTTGTTTCTAACCCAGTACTCTTCCCCTTTAAGGCCAGGCATGTTGGAAGAAGGGAGCTTTCCCTGATTGGCTGTAGAGTGAAGCCGCCTCCCTCACTGTGTTTTAAATGGTCTCAGTAGGGAAAGGGATTCGACTGATGTGTAATATGTACACAGTATGTAAACAATTTATGAGAACTGCAGTGAATGTGTATTAGCACAATCCTACGATCTCCCTGTGATGGTGTATCGTGGACAAATTCTTATTCTTCACAATCTGATATCATCATATCACACACCCCTACAACAAATCATGGTATATGCATGGTATTTCATGCAATATGAAAGACTATCAAAGGAAATAGGGGAAACAGCTAATCTATTCCACCACCTCAAGCAGAATCACCCAGTTGAGTACAAGTAAAGTCTGTGAGATCTCAACTGCCAATGAAATCTCTAACCCAAGCCGACAGACCACACTGTCTCCACACTCCACAATTGTTTTGTTGTTTACTGTAAAGCTTTTTAAGGGTATTTTCTGTATATGTTTTACAGTTGCTGCTTATATGTATGCCATTAATTTTCTGCATTTTACATTGTGCTATATATATATATATATATATATATATTTCATTAAGTAATAAGTAATATTTCTTGTATTATTATATCAGAATCTTGGTAAGTTACTGTTGTTTACAGAATAAACAAATGTTTAGCGATTTTGTTTCTACTGCTCGTTTGATACTGTTACATATGTACTAAAATAAAAACTTAACATTTATGTTATTGCAGTAGTATGTTCCTGAAATGTTGCGAAGAATATAAATATTGCAAAAATGTCCTGAAATATTGTGATATTATTTTAGGGTCATATCATCCACCCCTAATTCCTATACACTGTGTTTTATTAGATAAGCTCAAACATCCCTACACTCATTGGCTGCTTTATCAGATCAATATACAGAAGTCTAAAACCTACATAGCACATGTTGTTTATAAAGTGTGGTGTTTCCATCATTTTATTTAGGGGTTGTATAGTAGAAAAATGTATCTTAAAAGTACATAATGAGATAATTAACTGTTGTTGTATTTTGGTGGAGTTTAGGTGTACAGACACTGATGACCAAGCTTCAGAGCAGCACGTGGACCCAGTGGAACTGCAGATCAAATGTGGTCGTTGCCAGGCCATCACGCCTACATTTGCAGACATGAAGCTGCACCTGCTGTATGTCCACGGCGAGGAAGTACAAGTACGTTTGAAGGAGGGGGCCATGCACGGGGGCAGAGAAGCTGAGGATGAGCTGGTCAAGCATGCTGCCCACTACTGGAGACAGCTCAATGAGCGACGCAACCTGGTGCGCTGTGGAAACTGTGACGAGGAGTTTTTCTCCTTCTCCAAACTCAAGCGCCACCTGCACTCCCACCACCAAGGGGTGACCAATAATCAAAAGGAAGAACAGGAACAGGAGACGGAATGTAAAGGTCACACTTCCAGGGGCCCAACTAAAGGCGTAACGCTTAAAGTGGGTTCACAATTCAATTGCATCCTGTGCAGCGAGGTTCTGGACCGGAAACAGGACGTTCTGGGGCACTGGAGGGGGCGTCACAACTGTGAAAACCCAGTCATGCTGTGGGAGGTACTGGACTCAAGGGGAGATGATACCTGTTCAGAACACAAAGCAGTATCCTAAGTAAGGTTTTCAACCACATCTCCATCTGTGTAAGTGGCAGCATGGGGGGAAAAAAATTCTGTACTTTTTTATTACTTTTGTGCTGTTTTGTTTTGATATTGACCATTTTTGTATTCTATTAATATATAATATTTCATTTTTTAATTTAAATTAAGACTTATCCACTTTTGCGTCATATGTTTATTTTGTTCCAGATTTAAAGTGTGTAATAGATTAATGTTTTAAGCCTCTACATTATCCTGTTGGTTAGTTTGCTAGTTTTCCAAACTGTGTTTTCAGTTTCCAGTGAAGAATCGCCCCTTATTGGATAATTAAAGATAGCACCCAAAACTGCCAACATGGCTAACAAGGAACTAAAGCCTGTTCCAACGTATTAATATGATCAGATGTAGTCAGGGCTAGGGTAAATCAGTCTAAAAATTAGCCCATATTTGTTTAAGTCAATGTGCACAAAATTAGAACATGGTGCTGCTACAACACGTGTTTGCCACTGCACTTATCGATGTATGTTCATAGAGACTCTAGTCCTTTATTGCTGCCACCTCTGCTGGAAATAGGGTTTGATATGAGAAATTCTCAAAGCCCCCATTGACGACAACACACACACACAAAAAAAAAAAAAACTACAATTTTATGCACATTTTCCTTTCCATATCAACACATAAACATCATGTCCGTGTGTGTGCGTGTGAACAAAAGTGCATTCTAGGTGTTCACTGTTGTGTTTTTGGAAACCAATTTCCCCAGTGAAATGTGCACATTTATTGAGAGTCTTGTGTTTCCGTTAAGAAAAGAATAACAGGGTAAAAATGTACCTTGAATGTTTCAAAATCTTACCAAATGTTAAATATATATAAAATAGAATATATTTCTCTCTACATATATACTCATAGATATACTGAGAATATATATCTTTACATAGGACACAACAGTCACCCTTTTGCTGTAATATATCAAATAGATAAACTCATTTTAAGACCTTCAAACCTTGTAAGGTGTTTTAAATGTCATCCACATACTTGCAGCACTTGGTTCTCTAAACCCCTCTTTTCTTTTTCTGTAAGACGTGTGGGTCACATTGTCTGGACACAGATGAAGTCAGGTTTTTCACTTTGAAGGACTTTTTAATAGAAATAACCCTTGACAATGTAATGATGAGGCTTACTGTTTGTCTAGAAAACTGTCTTAATGTGAGGTCATCAAGTCAAGAACCTGCACACGTTATTCACCAGCGTTTACAATCAGGCCTCTCACAGGTGGCATTCAGACTTTTTTTGAGTAGCACTTTATTTTAAGGCTTCCTAGGTATGTTGTAGCACATGAATAAATCTAGAGTAATGCGTATTAAAAAGCAGTACCTGAGTGCTCTGAACTGATATCTGTATTCGCAAGATGTCACAAGATGTTTTGAGAAAGTAACTAATGTTATATCGGCATAAGGCCCTCAAACTAAGTGACTAAAAATAATTCCCAAGTTCTAATTGTTTCTGCTTGAGATAAAATATATATTTACTTAATTTCTAAAATAACTCCCAACACTCAACACATTCGCTCACTTAAAATAGGAAATGTTGTATATTATTTCTGGCACAAATATAGAAGTCTACTTTTACTATATTAAGGTTTCACTAAGGATATTTCTTCACATAGTTTCTTTCACATATATTTCACTTTTTTTTTTTCTTTTTTGAGTTTTATTCACCATTTGTATTTACATATGAGAACCTGGGTACATTTAATATATACATTTCATAACAATGATTTGCTGTGTTTTGACTTCAGTCCGACAAATTAGAATATTCAGAATGATATTTAATAACCATAGTATAAATTTAATTGACATCTCAGGGTCCTAATGTCAATATAATGCCATTTACTCCACAAAACAGTAAGTTTCCTTTTGCAAATATTGAACAAAGTTGCCCATCAATACTGTGAAAATGTGTTGGATTTTAAAGACTATTAATGGTGTACAGTTGTGTACAGCTTTTTCTAGAGCTATAGGGCCATATGAGTGTAGAATACAAGACATTTAGCCTGTAACAGCATTTTTAGCTGTTGAACAGTGCAATGCAGAAGAACATCAGACTAAATATAAATAAATTTGGATGATTATCATAAGAAAAGATCACAGTAAACAGTCAAACCCATTTGTTAAAGTTACTGTCCCTAGGGGTTAACTTTTACACATGCACTGCCTCTATATTTAGGTAGCCTTCACCTAAAGTGTTACTCTCTGTCTGGTATTTTCATTAAGAGCATGTTGTTTTGGGGCTCAGTGAATATTGGTTGCAATAAACGCATCTAAGATGGGGGTTGTTTGGTTTTTTTAATTATTATTATTATTTTTTTATATAACTCTAAAACCGTATTCTTTACAGCTGACTTTAAGGCAGCTGACACATTTTTGCATACATTTTTATGAACATCCAAATACAGGTTTATAGCAGTTATCATGCAAAGCTCATGTATGTGTATGAATGACTTTTTTTATTTATTTATTTATTTTATTTTTTATTTTTTGACCCCAAACTTAAATTTAAATCTTGTATTTCCATTTTTAAAGGACACAATTCATCACATGCTTTTCAAAAAGAAACAAATCTAAACGTTGTTTTAACTTGTTTGTGAGAATGTGCACAAAAGTTAATAAGTGTGTCTCAAAGTAACCAGATTGTGTTACACCATGTGACGATTCACATGGTGCTGATGATCGTGTCCTCTTGTCCACTGTGATAAATACTTAAGCCTGTTGTATGTGGCTTTAGCTTAATACAGCCCTGCCTAGGCTCTGCTCTGCTCTTGTCCTAAACTAGTGAAGAGAAACCCATATGAATGATCGGTGCCTAAATAAATAATAAAAAAAATAAAAGCAGTGCCTCTGACTGTTACTCTGCCGGATTTATTAATCCTTCCAGGGTTGTGTTGGGTCGTAAGTAGATTGGAGGGGGAAGGTTCTCCCATAATTCCGTTACTAGAGTCCTGACAAAGCATTCAGTTGATTATTGCGATACAAGAAGTGATTTGTTAGACAGGAGTCAGAGAAATAAACTCCTCTGAGAACTTTTGGAAGGCCAGGCTGTGTTTAATATCTTGAAATCATGTCTCTCTACTAAAGAATATGTGGTGTAGCTTTGGATGAAATATACTCTGAACATATCAGGAATCTGAGTAGAAAGTATGTGGAGTTTATTCAGTCTGAGTGTCACCTGAGGAGGTGGAGATGAGTCAAGAAGTTAGTCCTTACTTTAAATATCTATCTAGTTAAAGGACTACTGTAGTAGATTTTTACATTAAAATAACAGCTTTAAAGGATATATAAATAGTGCCTCTCTCAATGCTCTGTGGGAATGCTTCTCTACAAACTAGACTTTGCAACATGAGAATCACAGGGTAGAGAACTGCGTAACACACCACATCTATTGATATTCCTGGTACACACATTATTGCAGAGACTACAACGAGGCCGATATGTCAGTGAGAGTCTCGCTACAAGCCCCAAGAGCCAGTGACCCATGTGAATATTCCTCAGCTCAGAAGGTGTCTGATGGACAGCTCTAACAAGTGGAGCATTGTATTGAAGATGATTTATAAGGAGTAACAGCTCCTGAGTGGGCAATTCTTTGTGTTTTCTCACCTTTGCCATTCCAGGCCGGAGGTCTGATCGTATACTCATCCCATCATTTATCACGATGCCAGCCAGTGCAGGTGTCCCTTACCTAACATTGACAGACATGGGAAGTTAGTATTCCTCTCCAAGCAAGGTGGATTACTCTGCCTGATATATGTGAGTTCTAGGATGTGCTTTGAATGTAATAACAAGAAGGCAAGTGACGGTTTGTTGCTTACACAAGCATCGAACAGTAGGCGTGCAAGTCTTTCATGAGTGGATTTTACTGGGCTCAAGTTTGGGCTCTGGAATATGCTACTGCATTAAAAATCTGTTTAATATCTCATAATACACTACGCATTTCCCCACCTCACAGAAGAGCAATGAAACAAAGTTGTGATTTCCCTGCACTGGTCAGGAGAGACTGTTCCAGTCGTGCCATGAACAGAAAATAAGAGCCAAATAACGCTGTAAAAATGGAAACATTCATTTTAAATATTGTTTCATTTTATGGAGATAATATCATAATAATGTTATGGAACTTCTCATTGTTCTATGCCTGCGCCGTTGTAATATTCAGCTGTTCCCCTGCTGCATTGCTTTATTGGATTTCTCTGTGCCTGGGAGTCAGGTAAACTTGCGTTTTAAAGGCTCCGTGCATGTTTCCTTGTCTTTTCTGTTCACATAGAGCAGTCTCCCCCAGAGAGAGAAGGAGAGGGAGAGCGTGCATGAAGACAGTGCAGAAATCAACATGAGGGCCAATGCATATTTCTCTTTAATCATGGAGGCGCTCCTACTTCCATTCTCTCGCTCGCGCTTTCTCTTTGCACCAGAAACATGATCACTCTGGGGAGATCAAAGCCCACCCCTCTAACAGGATTACAGGATAGAGAGAAAGGAGGAGGAGGAGAGGGCCTGTTTTAGAGGAGAGCGGAAGAGACAAGTGGGAGGTCAGAGATGGAGGATAAAGTATAAGCAGACCAAACAGGTAACAAGAATGAAGCATAGCGAGATCATGGAGGTCAAGACACCAAAAGAGAAATGCTCATACAGATGTACGCTGTATTTCCAGAAGTATTTGGACAGTGAATTCAGATACACTGCTTTATTATAGCAATAATTACTGACTGTGGTGTTTAGTTGCACGCAAGTGTTGTATTATTGATATGCACTGATTAACAGAATGGAATCTCTAGAGCAGCTGTACACAAGGATACGATGCTCAATGCCAAGTGTTTGCAAAATACACCAGGCACTGGGCTGTGGAGGACCATTTTGATGCATTTGGGATGAGTTGGTGTGGCTTTGTGTTCCAGAATCCAACCTGGTCTCACTGTTCTTGTGGTAGAATTCCTCCAAATGCTCACAGCTTCAAGTCTAAATCTTTCCTAGATTAGAAGCTCTTCCTGCAGTGAAGGGAGAGAAAGTGTTCTGTTGGCACCTTCTATAACTGTCAAAACATTAGATGAGCAGATGTCCACAAACTAATAAAACAAAGCGTGTAAAATCTGAAACTCACACAACACAGATGTTCACCGCATGCCGTCTTTATACAGAACGAACCAGAAAAGGAGACGGAAGGAAGGATGACGTTGATGAATTCTTCATGAGCGCTGAAGAATGGCGACTAATGACAGACTTCTCATGGCTGAGAACAGCTTATAATGAGCTCCTCACAAATCCCTCTGCTTCCTCAGAACAGGTGAGTGGGCCACTCTGAAGATTTTAATACAGGATTTTATTTTAACAGTCAGGTTCCTGGACAAGGAGATAAAGCCTGGACCAAGTTTCTATGAAGAGTTTCACGGTGAGGGCGTTTTAGGGCAACTGAGTAATTCATGCCCCAGAAACTCAGTTCTGAAATTTTTCATTCAGCTTCGGTAACCACGTCATCTTGATCAGGGTTATGGTGGGTGTGGTTGCACACCCAGAACTAATGGGCAGGAACACACCATGGACAGGGTGCCAGTAAATTACCCAGTCACTCAGACACTCACACACAGCCAGCCTGACATCCTTGTTTTCAGATTGTGGGAGGAAACCAAAGCACCCAGAAGAAACCTTCACAGACGCAGGGTGAGCACAACAAACTCCTCACTGGAGGGACCTGGGAATCCAAGCTAGGACCCTGGAGCAGAGCGGCAGCAATATTGCCTGTAGGGCCAGTCTAGCAACACGAATAATAAACACTACACCAATTGAGTAGTAGTGGGTGTAGTGGGTGTGAAGAAGACGACGACACACAGAACTGGAGACTCCAGCAAATAACTATAGTATAACATTTCATTTGCACTTTGCCTTGACACCAATTACTCTATCAGTATCTATCTATCTTTACACTTACATAGCGCCTTTCTAGACACCCAAGGACGCTTTACAATCCACACTGCTCAGAACACTCAATCCACACACACTGGCGAGAAGCGGCAGCCAAACGTGCACAGTGTACGACAGCACAGGAACGACAGTCCACTTGGAGGACTGCATCAGGATTTCACCCAGGACAGAGTGCCAATCCATACCTGGGCCTACACACATAAGCATACACACAGCAGGACAGTTATTAAAGAAGCCAATTCACCTACCCTCCATGTTTTTGGACTGTGGGAGGAAACCCACACAGACACGGGGAGAACATGGAAACTCCACCCAGATGGGACTTGAACCCAAGATCCCAGCGCCGAGAGGCAAACGTGCTAACCACTGACCCACCATGCCCTCGCAGTATGATGTTGATAAGACTTAATAAAAAAAAAACCCTAGTGTTTAAAAGGGGTCCATTAATGCAATTTTTGTTGTCATTTTTACAGAATTCCTAATATTACATCTGCATTTTAAATGCTCTCTTGGTCATGTTTTTGTCGCTCTGTGAGTCAGAACACCTTGTTCTTATGTGTTGATGTGTTCTCTGGCGTGGACCAGAAATACAGAAAGAATCAATTACCAACTCTATGTAATCAAGATACAGGCTATGTAAGCAAAATTGGTAGATACCTGCTTATCCATCTTTTTTACTAAAATGAAAGGCACTATTAATGCATGTGTCCTCACTTTATTGCAGTAACAGCCTCTACCACTGAGAAGGTGTTACACCAGATGCTGGAACATTTCTGTCACTAGTGCATTAATGAAGTTAGATGCTGGTGATGGATGATTAGTTTTGGATCACAACTTCCTCTCCAGCACATCCCAATATCAGTGGGCTCCATCCTCTGCCTTCCATCACTCAGAGAACATTGTTCTATTGCTTCACAGTCTAATGTTAAGGGCCTTTTTACCCCTCTAGCCACACTTGTCATTGAGCGTGGTGACCTTAGGCTTGAGAACATCTGGGTCCACAACTGGGTGCACCTTGCATGAACAGAATTCACTAATTATAAGGAATGTCTACAAATGTTTGGATGAAATATATGCATTAAATGTTTATCATTTTACCTGTAGGTGTGTGTGTGGCCTTCAATGTCACTTCCTTTGCTTCCCTCTACTCTCTCCTGTGAGCTTGGTGGTCCAGATGGCAGACTCACTGTGCTCCACTGAGTCTTCTGCAGACTGCCCAGAGGGACAGCAACCATCTGCCCAGTACACTCTCTCTCTCTCTCTCTCTCTCTCTCTCTCTCTCTCTCTCTCTCTCTCACACACACACACACACACTCACACTCAACCTCTGACCTGAAACACTCTACAAACAGTAGGAACCATTGGTCTACAACATCTCACTAGAGAGTGTTTTCCCTATTCTGAGATTCATAGCTTCAAAGAGGGTTCATAGTAGTGAGGGTCAGCTTCCGTTGGAGCTTTAGATCGGACCAATGTGTATTCAGATTATAATATTCCAATAAACAAAAGTGCTGAACATAATTTAGAAGATACTCACTGCCGTTAAAAGGTTTACCCATACTTTACCCATTTAAATGTATAAGAATAAATGGTTCTTTATGCAACCAAATGGAGTTCTTCTATGGCATTGCTCAGAGAACCTTCTGTAGAACCTGGATTATTTCAGAGTGTAGAGATATATTCACTGATCGTCAAAGTTCTGTTTTAGAAGTTGTTTGCATTTTCTGCGGAGTAAATTTAAACAAAAGTATAATCTGATGCCTGCGACACACCCCAAAAAGTTGGGACAGAGCCAAAATAATAGTGAAAATGTATATGTATTTATAAATATGTTTATTTGTACTTCAGTTTTTCATGGATTTAACCTGATTATTCCAACAGATATATCAATGTAGAACACTGAGCCGGCACCAACCTGAATGTTCAGCTTGTGAATTGATGTTGAAAATGCTAATAACAGCTGTGTGTTCATGTCCAAATCTTAACATGCGTGTTTCTCATCCATAAATATCTGACTTGGCGGGCAAGTGTGAATCCGTTCTAAAAGAAAGTGCTGTTCTCACTTCCACTTCCCTTTTATTTGCAAATTTACATTTACTGTACAGCTCGACAGGACAGAACAGGATAGGACAGGGTAGGATAAGATATTTCCAGTGCAACAGAGGTCTAGCATCTGAGAGGACTGAGCAGGACAGGGATGTGTAACATCTTTTCCACTTAGAGCCTCCAGGGTCCTTGGCTCTGGGGAAGCTCTGGATAGCAGCATGATAACAGTGGTATCTGGAGGATTAGCTCTGCCTCAGTGGTAACCTACATTTACCTCATCCTAACCCCTCCTGCTCTTACAAATAAGGCTAATGACACACTGTAGGCCGCTAGGAGCCTCCAACACTTACTGTCTATATTTCCTCTACATTCAAACACATCTTGGACCCACCATTCAATTAACAACATATCACATTGTCTCAGGATCTTTTTCAACATATCGTTCATTTACAGTTTTATTTATTTGGCAAAATAGAGGGAGAGAATTTTTTTTTTTTACATTTTTATTAAACCCAGCAACATTTTTATATTAGGGTATGGCCTTGGTCAACTTCTTTCTCTTATAGAATGGTAATCACATAGACACCAACCCTCCAGTCCAACTGAACCGTTCCCGGGTCCTCCTCGCTTATAGACGGTACGGAGTACACTCAATAGTTACCATCTTCACCAAGTTACAGAAAAACACTGACAAATTCAGTATCAATCCGATTCAAGCTAATGAGAAATATTCTGTTCAAGCTTCAAGCACAGACATTTTATACTTTTCAAAATGCCTCTGTGTTTTCTGTGTGTGTGTGTGTGTGTGTGTGTGTGTGTGTGTATCACTGTTTGGACAGTTCTTGGGGTGCCCTTTTTATTTCCTGTGTAATCAAGCTAACATTAGCTCCATTTCCATTGACTTGCTGCACAAATAGTAACAAATGAAATAAAACTGTAAGAATAAAACTAATCCCAGGGGTGGCATGGTTGCACTGCAGGCACTGGGTTCTGGGTTTGATCCTCACCTTGGGTGATTGTCTGTGCTGTGTTTGGTGTGTTCATGTTCGTGTGAGTTTCCTCCAGGTGGTCTGTTTTTTTCCCCACAATCCTGTTGAGAGATGCCTGAGTGAAGGTGTTCGGTTTTGTGTGTGTGTTTGTAACACCCTGCAATGGACTGCTGTCTTACACTTAGTGATTTTGTGTAGAACCTTGACCCACTGCTAAACAGGATGAAGTTATTGCAAAAGATGGATCAATAAATGAAAAAAGAGCAACAGTTTTTGCAGAATTTGTTTAGAAATCACTGCACTGCCGCTCTGTTTGAGAGTGTGTCTCTTGTACAAGGCGTGTGATGATAACGTTTCACAGTAAAATTTTTGTGTAAACCTTTTTGATTTTCTAAAGAGAAAATATATTTTCTGTGTTAATCAGACCACATTTTTGTTCACTCTCTTGAAGTACTCCAGATAATAACGGAGCATACACTGATGAAATTTTATTTGGGATTATAATCTAATCTCTAAACCTTTATAATGGGAACCATGTGCTGTGGACGTACACAGAATGGGTCCTGCGTTTATTCCCCTGACACGGATCTCCAGTCAGTTCATCCACTAGAATGTCTTCTACTGCTCTTCATCAATATGCATAAAGATGGATTACAGTAACACAGTGGCAATTAATATTCATTCACTCTCCACTCCACTGCTCCTCTGCCTGTTTTCCCTTTCACCCCAATCTCTAAAGACTAATGAGGGCTCACAGTTAGCAATTAACAAAGCCATTCCATCATTATCACCTTCACGTACATCCCCACCCCCCATCTCCTGAGACCCCTCCCCCACTGCGGCCTGCTCCCGTCGGACCCCCGCTTTGACTGCCCTCCCTCGGGAAAGACCTGGATCCCACCACTGTGGTCACAATCTATTATACTCATCTATCTCTCTCTCTCTCTCTCTGCCCCCTCCCACTAATGTTTTGATGAGTCACGTTTTTTCAGACTTGGCATCCTCCCGCTCTCCTGTCACAGCTCTGGAGAGATGCTCTTCCTTTGCGCTGAGTTTAGAGAGAGAACAGGGAAGGTGACAAATCTACACGATGGAGAGGAAATAAATGGAGAGTGGTAAAAGGTGTAGGTGGGGGGTCGGGTGTGGGGCACAGTAATAAATGAAGGCTATAAGGAATATATTTGAGAAGAGTGCTCCTGTAGCTGCCTCAGGACTCTATCCTGTCATAAGAGAGGGGAGGTATAAAATGTGTAAGTCCACCATGCTTCAGTTCAACCGCAAATGTTTAAAACAATATTTAATGCATCATGAATGTCTTCACTGCGACCCTGAAATGGAGAAGTGGAAAAGAAAATGAATGAATGAATGAATGTCTTCAGTATCACTATGATGCAGATATTTAGTCATGATTCTGAAAAATACAGTACCATGCAAATCATGTATTTTATTTCCAGTCAAAAAAGCTGTTTAATAGAAGTTTTTCACTTTTTATTAGAGTTTTTTGAGAATCTAAATAAGAGGAAAATCAATAGTAAAAGCTGAATTTTCCAGAACTGTAGCAAAAATGAGACCTATGAGACACCTATGCAACCCCTTTTAGACCCAAAACGCTCAAGTCATGGTTGTAGGGAGGACAAGGAGGCAAATGAACACACAAAGGAAACAAATAGCAAACAAAACGATGAAAATAAACACAAGCAACACTCAACTGAACAGAACAAAAACAAGAAAACGACTGGTAACTGGTATAGACTTATATACAACACAAAGCACAGATCAGCGCACAAGACCAGACAAGGGAGCACTGAAACCAAGGGGGTATTTATACACACAAGACTACAGACAAGGAACACCTGAGAATGATAAAGAGGGGGCAGGTTTACAAAGAAAGCACAGGTGGGAACACTAATGAGAGAGAAGAGCTAAGGCAGAGACAAGGGAGCAGACTGAAACAGAGCTATGTGCTCCATAGCACATGGCAGACAAGGAAAACAAGGGAAAAGGCAGAAAGCTTAACAGCTCACCATTAGATAAACAGCACTGTAGGTTTCATGTTCTCAGAGCAAAAGTCTAGCCCCGGAATGCAGACCTCAGTGACACTGAACTGACTGGAATAAAGTTGCAACCAGTGTTGAAGGTTCTGAAAATGTAGAAAAAAGATTCTGGAAGAGATTAAGACTCCTGAACTGAAGCTGCAATAAAGGGAAAGCATGGGCACACACTGAATGCTGAAAAGTCTGACATATGTATTTGCTGAGGCTGTTTTGTAATGTTCTGCTTCAGTAATCTTGTTTTCTCACTGTGGGTCTTTGATGGATGAGAAAGTGTCATTCCACCCAAAGCAAGGCCAGTTATGCTCTTATGGACTAACAGCCTTAAATGACCGAGACATCACCGTGGAATGATCAAGTGATCCTAAAAGGACCAGGCCACAGCTTAGACTTCTGTATAAAAATCTGGATTTTATTATTAAATCTACATTTTTAACAGTAAAAACACATTTAGTAAATTATTATAAAATTCTAGTATCCAGCATCAATATACAGCTGAACAACCATGTTCAGGTCAGAGCTTCTGAATGTATCATGGCCTGTTTACACCCTAAAAGAGTGCATTGTAAAGTGTACTGTGAATATGTGAATAAGAATGCAGGTGCTTTGAGGTCACAGTGAGGAATATGAGCTGATTTTTAAGACCTGAAGCAAACTTGAAATGATGCAGGATGTTTGCACCAGTAAAGCGTCCCCCGACTGGAAAATTTACACACAGTAAAACAGGGCAACACAAATCCATCTTCTTATGACTCACAGAAACAAACCAGTCCTTTTTGTTTGCAGCCCAAAAATAAAAGATCCAAAGGTTAAATACGCACAGCAATGACTAGAAGAAATACATTTTGCACGTCCTTGCTCATTTGACCTGGTTCAAAACAGCACAGAAAGCATTTGGCAAGGCACCTCCCCCAGTGCTACTGCAAAAAGGACTTGATCTAAACATGTCCACATTAATATCCATCAGGGACAATTTTTTTTTATGTTTGAAGTTTTTGTGAAAGCTCTCCTTTCCATAAGGATTAGCACTGAGGAGTGAGGACACTTAATTTATACACATACGCAAGAAGTACCATGTACTACACTAGTACCAGGCACATAATTTATATGTAAATATATGCACCTTATGCTTTGATTATAAACTACTCTCCCTGTATGCAGAGTTAGTATTATTCACTGTGCTGCCCAAATTTCTATATAAATGACTTGCTCTAATTATATATATATACACAGTGCCTTGCGAAAGTATTCGGCCCCCTTGAACTTTTCAGCCTTTTGCCACATTTCAGGCTTCAAACATAAAGATATAAAATTGTATTTTTTGTGAAGAATCAACAATAACGTGTCAAACTTTTTTAACAAATAAAAAACTGAAAAGTGGGGCGTGCAATATTATTTGGCCCCTTTACTTTCAGTGCAGTAAACTCACTCCAGAAGTTCAGTGAGGATCTCTGAATGATCCAATGTTGTCCCAAATGACTGATGATGATAAATAGAATCAACCTGTGTGTAATCAAGCCTCTGTATAAATGCACCTGCTGTGTGATAGTCTCAGGGATCTGTTCAAAGAGCAGAGAGCATCATGAAGACCAAGGAACACACCAGGCAGGTCTGAGATACTGTTGTGGAGAAGTTTAAAGCTGGATTTTGATACAAAAAGATTTTCCAAGCTTTAAACATCTCAAGGAGTACTGTGCAAGCAATCATCTTGAAAAGGAAGGAGTCTCAGACCACTGCAAATCTACCAAGACCCGGCCGTCCAGAGAAGACTGATCAGAGATGCAGCCAAGAGGCCCATGATCACTCTGGATGAACTGCAGAGATCTACAGCTGAGGTGAGAGAGTCTGTTCATAGGACAACAATCAGTCGTATACTGCACAAATCTGGCTTTTATGGAAGAGTGGCAAGAAGAAAGCCATTTATCAAAGATATCTATAAAAAGTCTTGTTTAAAGTTTGCCACAAGCCACCTGTGGGACACACCAAACATGTGGAAGAAGGTGCTCTGTTCAGATGAAACCAAAATCGAACTGTTTGGCCACAATGCAAAGCGATATGTTTGGTGTAAAAGCAACACAGCTCATCACCCTGAACACACCATCCCCACTGTCAAACATGGTGGTGGCAGCATCATGGTTTGGGCCTGATTTTCATCAGCAGGGACAGGGAAGACGGTCAAAATTGATGGGAAGATGGATGGGGCCAAATATAGGAACATTCTGGAAGAAAACCTGTTGGAGTCTGCAAGAAACCTGAGACTGGGACTGAGATTTATCTTCCAACAAGACAATGATCCAAAACATGAAGCCAAATCTACAATGGAATGGTTCACAAATACGTATCCAGGTGTTGGAATGGCCAAGTCAAAGTCCAGACCTGAATCCAATCGAGAATCTGTGGAAAGAGCTGACGACTGCTGTTCACAAACGCTCTCCATCCAACCTCACTGAGCTTGGGCTGTTTTGCAAGGAAGAATGGGCAAGAATTTCAGTCTCTCGATGTGCAAAACTGAGAGATATAACCCAAGCGACTTGCAGCTTTAATTGCAGCAAAAGGTGGCGCTACAAAGTATTAACGCAAGGGGACCGAATAATATTGCACACCCCACTTTTCAGTTTTTTATTTGTTAAAGTTTGACACATCCAATAAATTTCATTCCACTTCACGATTGTGTCCCACTTGTTGATTCTTCACGAAAAAATTAAATTTTATCTTTATGTTTGAAGCCTGAAATGTGGCAAAAGGTTGAAAAGTTCAAGGGGGCCAAATACTTTCGCAAGGCACTGTATATATATATATATATATATATATTTTTTTTTATGTCTTCTAATAGTGAGCTTGATACATAATTGAAATGTTAATTAAACTGTAGAATATCACTAGCACGATAGTTCAGCATGTCATGTCATTGTCACACTCCATGGTCCTGGGGTTGTGGTTTCATACTCCGCCTTGGGTCACTGTCCCAAGGAGTTTGGTGTGTTCTCCCAGTGTCTGTGGGGGTTTCCTACGGGTGACCTGGTTTACTCCCACCGTCCAAAAACATATGGTGGTAGGTTGATTTTGTACAATTGTGTGTGTGTGTGTGAGAAACAGAGAGTGTTTGTGTGTGATGCCCTGTGATGGACAAGGTAGGCTCTGGACCCTCAACAAGATGAAGCAGTTACAGAAAATGAATGAATATCGTTGTGTGTATTGTTTTCCTTCATATTAACAGTGTAATCTGAAAAACAAATCTATAATATTACCATTTCTAACAAAGTATCCATTCTTTAGAGTAGTTAGTGTAGCGTAGCTGCTGACCTGTGACTTACTTAGCAATGCATCATACTGTAAGCTCCAGCTCTCTGTGGAAAGGTGAGTTGTTGAAAAACAAAAGCCTAAAGGAAAACACTGAAAGGAAATGGAGGTGTAATCTTCAAGTCTAATGTCCTAGAAGTTAGCATACTGTCGTTTGTGTGTGTGTGGGTGTATGGGGGGAAAAGAGTTCTCAGGGTATGACCTATTGTACTGAGCTAATGTGCAATGTAATGTTCTCCAGCTCTCTTGGACAGAATGCAGCGGTGAGTCCATCACCGCAGGCAAAAGAAACGGCAACATACTGTGCCTGCCAAAGACATACGTCCATCTCAAGAGCCATGTTGAGTTTTATTGCAGGTAAATGTGCGTGTGTGTTGTGTGTGTGTGCGATTGCGTGTGAGAGAGAGAGAGACCTATATTCCTCTGACAGGAACGAGTCAATTTTTCTGTACAGTACACCTTTAAAATGCTTATGCACCAGCACTGATCAATGACTCAAAGGTTTCTTGCTCCACATTTTCAGTTTCTTCAATTGCTCTCATGGCAATGGCAAATGAAAACATGAAACTATGTGGGAGAACAAGAGAACAGATGTGTTTGAGGCAGGGCTGGGTTCAATAATTTAGCTCTGAAGGACTAGAGGAGAAAAATTCTCATGACTGTTCTCAAGGCTAACAAGGTATATTTCTCTCTCTCTCTCTCTCTCTATGGATATTTATATGGATTTGGCGATTTTACAGAAGTCATGCAATGGCTTGTAATATTTCCATTACTCATATCTTTTCTATAAAAGATCAGGGTTAATTAGGCATAATGTTTAAAAGCTAAGTTCCACATTGTGTGCACTACCTGCAACAGCTGAGTGTTTGCTGTTGTAATCATGAGCAGTGAGAGCCTGAAGCACTGAAAACCTGACAGCCTGTCAAAGTAGCTAATCATGCTAATATGAAACTGATGGATATAATAGAATAGAGTTATAGAGACCAACCTTTAATGCAACTGATCCCACTTAATTTGCATTCAGTTGCAGCTCTGAAAGCTTATTTTCACTAGGAGTTTAATTTGAAGCAACTCGTTCTGAGCTTTTTTCAGACTGCACCAACTGTAATTTTGCTTTAATCAAACATAATTGTTTGTGTCTTGTCCAAACGTAGGAATACTGACAGACTTTTTAGTGGATATTTACTATGGTGTACTGTCTACTGAGGTTACATTCATTTTCTGTAACCGCTTATCCAGTTCAGGGTCACGGTGGGTCCAGAGCCTACCTGGAATCATTGGGAGCAAGGCGGGAATACACCCTGGAGGGGGCGCCAGTCCTTCACAGGGCAACACACACACTCACACATATGGACACTTTTTGAGTCGCCAATCCACCAACGTGGAGGAAACCCACACAGGCACGGGGAGAACACACCAACTCCTCACAGACCTGGAGCCGACTCCCAGCCTCTCAGTCACCCGGAGCAGGAATCGAACCCACAACCTCCAGGCCCCAGGCTGTGTGACTGCGACACTACCTGCCACCGTGCCGCACCCTGAGGTTACAGAGTACTTTATTTTTCCAGAAGTACAAATTAATAGTTTGAGAGAAGAAATAAAATTTTTATACACATAGGGCCATTAGTTTTTTTTGAGCAATTATTGGAATATTTACCAGGTAAAACCTAGGGGTGCACAGACCTGCAGCTTCAGATCTAATCCCCAGCAGGTTTCATTTCCATCCCTGGCTTAACAAAATGGCTGTAATATCAAGAACTTGTTTTGGAAAAATGCATTTATACTGGAATGAATTCTGCAGTGCAATAAATACTCAACTTGGCATCCTCCATTTAACCAATAGCTTATTAAACCAAGGCTAGATATGGAGTTATCTACAGTATAACATATCATAACTGTCATAACAAAGCCCTGTATTTCCAGAACTTCAGTGGTGCAACTGTTACCCAGTTGTCAGGATGTGGCTGACTCAGATATCAACAGTGTCAAATCACTCTATGTTTGGGAGTCCAAGAGTCCAAGCCCTGCTCGCTCCCTCTTTTAGTTCAGTAAGGTTTTCTCAGGCTGGGAAGGATGACTGTCTTTTTTTGTTGTTGTTGTTCAGTGCAGGGCTTACTAGGACTTGTATTAAGTACTGGTCACTTAGTGTGGTTTTCCAAGAATGTTCAGCTGTGCAAGCATTGCATGAGTAACTACAGAGAACTTCTGGTGAGCGGAATTGCCACTCATGAATATATGTTGGGTTTGTTTGACATTAGAGGGTGTTAATTGGTGTCTACAGGACCGTATGCAGACATGTGGTTTGTAAATAATTTCTTTTTTTAAACTTGATTTCTCAAATCAAAATAGTACAGAACATCTGCTGATTATACATCTGACTTTCTAAAAACTAACTATAAACATTGAGCAGGAACACAGATTTTATGGTAATTTAACTCTCATTAACTAGCGCATAATTCTACAAGGTGGGGTATTGTAAAGGCAAGCACAGGCTACCGCTACCTTTCAGGTTATGGGAAGCCAACTTTGCCTGAGGCAAAATATTTGCACAGCTCAACACACTCGAGGGTGTTACTTGACACACAAGGAGGGTGTTACATGTCAATGTTGCCCATACAATAGTAGATAAGAGATGCCTACATCATGTTGAATAATGAGGGAAACATCCAGTCAAAAAGAGTAAGGATGGCTATGTTCTAGGTTACAGACTGTCGTGGAAGAACGCAGAATCAATCTCCTGCGTACAGCAGGAATCAGACTGAATCCAGCTGAAAAAGCATAGTCCGTATCCGTAATTTAATTCATTTAATACGTTTAATGTAGCTCTGATTCGCAAACACATGCACATATACATAGGAAAATCCATCCCATTAAATGGTCAGAAATCAAGTGAAGAGAGAGAGAGAGAGAGAGTGAGAGAAATATGGGGGGATGGGTGGGGGGGCAGAATAGACATGAATTACAGGGTTTAGCATGATCATATTTCAGAGCCAGCATACACACACACAGCAACTGCAGTGTAATTACGGTGTATTATAGGAGATTACAGGAACAGCATACACCTGATGCCACAGAAAGTGCTACACACTTTAAATATTTAATCAAACCCTGTAGAACAAACCTAATGAGAGAGAGAGAAAGAGATAGATCCACATATAAAATGTGTCTGCTTCCTTAAAACATGCCTGTATTAAGTACAGTGTGTTCAGAATGAGTTATACAAAGCTGAATAACTTGAAAGTGTATTGAATACAATATATTTAGGCAGCAAGATAGTGTAATAAAGTGATGCCAGAACTAAAAACCTGTTCCAGTGCTGTAATTAAAGGGCAATTCATTGATTTATTTCTAACATTACTGCATAATTAAACAGTCCAAATATTTAAATACAGACAATATTCTTCAGACATCTGTTACCTATTACCACCACTGCTAGTTCTTCTTTTTACTCGTAGTTACTTTGCTTACATTTTATTGCTTAATTGTTATTTAAAAGGTGATGTTTATTTTTAATATGTAACAACTGTCATCTTTTGGCACCAAATGCATTGTTATACTAAATAAATAAAAAAAGACTGGAGAAAAAAAGAAGGAAGTAACGTAACAAAGTGTGCTTTCACATCGTATTATCAAAGAAATGCCTGTCTGAGCAGTTTAGTAAATATCAATAATCATCATAATCTTGCTCTGGCAGATGTTGAGGTCCAGTCATATGACACATGACACACATGGTAATAATAAACCATTGCACTGCAACTAGCTTTAAGCTTAAGGATTTGACTGTGTTGTATTTGTCAGTGCTGTTTTAAAAGGAAATAAATTTTTAGTCAATAAATTTAATTATCTGTGCTTTCTCAGTATCGTTTCACCATAAAGTATAGAACAAACAATAAAAAGCCTCAGCTTAGCCTTAACTACACACTTCATTTACCGTAAAAACGTGCAGAAATCTGGAAACTCTTGGAAATGCGGTGATTTTTTATTTTATTAATTTTTTTATTTACAATAGGAATCTTCACCTTTACAGTGAAGAAACAGTTCATCTTAAGCTGGGAAAAGTCTGTTCTGTAGATGCAGCTGTCAATTGTGTTTTTTAAAATGTCCATAGGAATGTAGAGGGGTCTAAGTATTGTATTGGTTGATTATTTACAATACTACCATGATGATAACAATAATAATAAGATAAAGATGTAGAAGATGTACAGGAAAAATAAGCGTAACAATAACAAGGGCTTGTACTGTATTTGTGGTTTCAGGTTATAGTATTAAAGCACTATAAACATGGCATTATCTTCACAGTTCACCTAGAGTCCTGCACCTCAGGGAAAAGCAATGATGCATGAAGACCCTTTAGAAGAATCATGTGACATACACAGACACATGCAGTCTTTCATCATCATGGTCCATTATCTGTAGTGTGGACCACAACATGGAGCTTTGCACTTGTCAAAGAGCCTCTGCTTATAGGAACCATGATGAAAAAAACAATGGCAATGAAGGAGCTCTCTGAATTTAGCAATTATTTTAAGCAGTAGATAACGAGATTTAAATAGTGTCCTGTTTATGTTTAACCTACATCCTGGGCCAAAAAAAAGGAAGTAGAAGTGATATACAAAGTGAACAGGAACATTATGTAATTGGGTGTGGCCATGTTTATAACTCAGTGCCATCCTCCTTCATGGTACAAAAGGAAAATGGATTTTTTTTATGTAAAAAAAAAAAGATTCTGTAACATAGTGGTTCTTGAGGATGATAAATCAGTTCTTAATAAGAACAAGATTCATTTTGAAAAAATCAAATAAGTCTGCACTGTAATCTTTGGTATTTCACAAAACCCTTTTTTCTAGAGCTGAGGTAGGTGCAGACCTGAAAACAGCACCTCAGTGGTTTGTAACCCGACTCTGAGTAAAAAGAAGAGTAGAAGATTGATTTAAAAGATGAGATAACAGAGCTGATCCTGCATTTGACAGCGTAGCTTTAACCCACGCTCTCAGCACTTTGTAGCTGTTAATAATTAAAACAGCAGCAGTGCATTTTTTATTCTCCCTTTTTGTTCTCACTGCAGGCTAGGAGCTGATCATTCTATCTGGACGAAACACATAGAGGCCAGTGAACAGGAGACCGTCAGTCCTTGATTCTTCAAACCACATTCATCATCACACTGTCAAAATACAACAGGAAATCCTCTCTGTGGACCCCATACGCCTTTGAAAAAACAACTGAGCTCCCATTGTGTTAAATTCCCATTGAGTTTTATTTTAAAGATGTTACCTGAGATCAGAAGCTGCATGGAGAACTATAGTATGGTACAGAGTACAATACAACTATATCTTTTCATTGCATTACATTTCAGACATTAATGTTTTTTACTGATTACTTTTTTTGTTTTTAATTTCAGTGTTACATTGGCAGCATTGACAGTACTCTTTTGTGTAAGTTCCACTGCAATGGTATAACTACTCATTGCTTAACTAGTCTTTTTTCATGGGCTTTGTTTGTACCTCAACTTGCAGGGCTCCTCCTATTGAGTTGGTTCATTAATTTACCCAAGTACCAGTACATCCACTTGAGTATGGAGTTAGGCTTCTCTACTCACCTCTGATAAAGATGTAGAATTTGGGGCCGTTCAAATCCAAACGCTACCAGTAATGCTATAGTACATAACAGAGGACTAAGGG
The DNA here is from genome assembly GCF_029633855.1 of Hoplias malabaricus. Lineage (NCBI taxonomy): Eukaryota > Metazoa > Chordata > Actinopteri > Characiformes > Erythrinidae > Hoplias > Hoplias malabaricus. The sequence goes on from NC_089802.1 coordinate 11,697,672, forward strand.
TTGACCTCCAGTAGAGCACTTTGTTGTATGATGTGCTGCTTTGTGGTGTTACACAGTGTGTGAGAGACACCACAGTGTACAGCTATGCTACGGTTTGGAAAGAGCGTCTCTCAGTTATTTCCACTATAAATAGGCTCTAGCTGTTAGAGGCTCAGCTTTGATCTTGCACCTCTGTTTAGATAAAGGATCAGGTCTGCTCTAAATATTTCAAGATGTCAGAGCAACATCAGAAAAAATAGGTCATCGATAAAAAGGTTGCTGTCCTGAGAAAGTGAAAAACATGCGCTGCATGCAAACACAAACGCACATGCAACCACCCACCCACCCACACACACACACAGAAACACACACATCCTCACCCATACATATAAATTAGATGGAAATGGCTGCAGGGTCCTAACTATTGGCCCTATTATATGGAGTTCACAGGTTCCTTCCCCAGTGATGCCTCAGTCGTCCAAAGGCTGGGAGCCTTTGCTCTTTGAGTGGGTGGTGACACCTGATGTAACAGATCTAGTCAATGTGCATTCTCCTCCAGTGCTTACTTTCTTTAAAAATGTATATTGTGTACTGTTCATGTTCGTTTTGACTGTTTTAGTGAGAAGTATCCATTCAAGCTCTAAAAAGAACACAGCTCCAAGTGTAGCCTCTCTTCTCGGCACATATTAGTGCCCCAACACACACTTTCGAGATCATTTTAGAAATAATTCTGGAACTAACATAGCAGCTAAAGATTTGTGTGAAAAAACTGGGCTTGGTGTAAATATAGCAGGGGTCTTATTCACAGGTGGGCTGTTGGGATTATTAGCACCGGAGTATATAATAAGGATCAGTGTTATTCACCCATGTGAAAATAAATGGTGATCTGCCACCAACCCATTCCTGACCATTTATGTGTCAATGATTACAAGCACATTGTTGCTTTTTAGCACCATTCCGGTTTAATTAAGCTTTGATTGCAAAATGTCAGAGTCAGAGAATCAGTCAATCAATCGTTGGCTGGTTAATTCATTCATTCATCTCCTATAAGCGCTAGATCCTGTTCAAGTGGTTGCAGAGCCCATTTGGATTCACTGGGTGCAAGGCACATGCAGTACAGGGCACAGGTCATCATCACACATTCACCCAGTCACTGACACCTACTGACAGTTTCAAACTTACCCGGTGGTGCAGCAGGTAGTGTCGCAGTCACACAGCTCCAGCGACCTGGAGGTTGTGGGTTCGATTCCCGCTCCTGTGAGGAGTTGGTGCGTTCTCCTGCGTGGGTATCCTCCAGATGCTCCGGTTTCCTCCCACAGTCCAAAAACACACGTTGGTAGGTGGATTGGCGACTCAAAAGTGTGAGTAAATGTGAGTGTGTGTGTTGCCCTGTGAAGGACTGGCGCCCCCTCCAGGGTGTATTCCCGCCTTGCGGCCAATGATTCCAGGTAGGCTCTGGACCCACCGCAACCCTGAACTGGATAAGCGCTTACAGATAATGAATGAATGAAATTGTAATTAATTACAATGAGATCTGAATGTGAAAAGCATCTTATTTGTCTAAAAGTCAAATAATTAATTATGTTAAAACACATTTGTTTTACTGTTGTGGCCTGTGTTTACTCTACAGACTAGTCTGCTTAGTCTGTCTTTCACTCAAAAAATAGTGTGTTTATGCTATAGTTAATCTTATGTGAAATGATCTAATGTGATCATCTTTATTGTCATCACAAATGTGTGATCACAGAAGTAGAAATTAAATGTAGTTTCTCTAAGACACTGTGCTAACATTAGTTCTATCAAAAAGCAGAACTGTGTTTCAGCACTGACCTGCTGCTCTCAGCGTCACTGTGAAAAAAACCTCTGTAGGTGGGACTGTGAATCCATTGGCAGTAAATGATTGGACAACTAACTCTGATTGATTTAATAAATGTAACTATAAATCCATCTAAAAGGTCTAACCTCAAAAATATCGAACGAAATGCATTTCATATGAATCAATACAGTCCACGTATTTAGTGTCTGATTATGGGACGGTTAGTAACCCTAAGTGTGACCATAAGGATGCCTACGATTGGGTGGACTTTCAAATCAGGCTTGTGATTGGTCAACAATACCTTTCGTTAACATCAAGTACTGTTTCAGTTTCAGCTCCATCAACAAGGGCTCCATTTTTAAAATAACACACACACACACACTGACCCTGTCACCCCTGCATCTGCCTCTCTGTCTCACCTTACACCCGCGATGGAGATTTTATCCACTGAGTGAGAGACAAGGGTTGGAAGTGTGTTATGATGTCACGCACACTCTCACACACACTTCATCTACTGTTCTGTTGCCACACACTCCTTTATTACCCAAAATTTGGCTCAGGAGAAATCACAATGATTCTCTACATTTTGTGATACAGCTTCAACAAATAGGAGAGATGAGAGGCTTTGGTCCAGAAAAAAATCATAATATTATCATCAAAATAGTATATGTTGGTAATTTTGGATAAAAAATAATAGAATTCCTCTATATTGCCCATAAAGTTAAGTGTACCTGATTTAATTGGGCTCTTTTCCTCAGGAGGAATAAAAATTTCTGTTGTCTTTTGATTAATATATTAAGGAGACCCCTGGAATTAATACAATAATAATTAAGAAACTGAAACATGGGCCAAGAGAACAGAAAAACCTAACACTTGTTAGGGGAAGGTTGTCACAGGATAACAGACTTCTTTCTGGTCTATGTAGACGATCACATTACTGACCCCTTCAAATCTCCTATGTCGCAAGGGAAATAGCTGCCCATTAGAGGTGACATCACTAAACTGTCTGACTGGCCCTCTGCAGCTGTGACCGAGTCCCATATCACATCTAGTCTCATTTTACTCTGAAGTTCCCTATGAGGCAAAAGGTAACCAAGAGGTTAAATGAGCAGTGCAGGCCCACATTAATCCGTGGGTTTAACGGGCATGTGCCCTGTGGCCCAAGCCACTAGGGGAGCCCCCCCAAAGTTGGAGATTTTGTAAGGATATGATTAATTTCTTGTCATTGTCTAACTAGTACATAAAATCTTTAAAATATTAGTGTGATTTAAAAATAGTTGTTTTAGCAATGAGGCGGCGCAGTGGTGTAACAGGAAGTGTCGTTGTCACACAGTTCCAGGGTTGTGGCTCCGCTCTGGGTGACTGTCTCAGAGGGGGTGTGTATTCTCCCAGTGTCTGCGTGGGGTTCCTCAGGGTGCTCTGTTTTTTTCCCATGGTTCAAAAGCCAACGGGTAATGTCCATAGGTGTGAGTGAATGTGTATGTGTATGTAGTTCCAGACCCACTGCGACCCTGAACTGGATAAGTGCTTACAGACAATGACTGAATGAATATTTTAACAATGGCATCATCACAAAGGTATTTGTGCAAAACTGCAATTAGCACAGTAGTGTCGGTCTGTTTTTAAACTTATTGTTACTACACTATTGTTACTACACCCCATCTAGGTAGGCGGTAGGTGGATTGGTGACTCAAAAGTGTCCATAGGTGTGAGTGAATGTGTGTGTGTTGCCCTGTGAAGGACACTCCCTCCATGGTGTATTCCCACCTTGTGCCATTCCAGGTAGGCTCTGGACCCACCGCGGCCCTGAACTGGATAAGCGGTTACAGATAATGACAATGAGATGATACACTGAGCATAATCAAGTAAGGGCCTCAACTCATGCTTAAACTATTGATAAAAAAATAAAAGCATACTCTGACTATTAAAAACCATAGGCCATAAATTTAAATTCAAATATCCAGATCTATAAAAAAAAAACATACAGGAATTTTGTTAATGTAAGACTCAAACCCAAAAAACCTATTTATAGGGAATAGCAACAAAACTAATAAAAAAAAGAATAAAAAATTGGCATGATTTTTTATTATTATTATAATTATTATTCTTTTTCCTTCTGATTAGCTTTGTTTCTCTTCCTCATTAATATAAGTGCAACTGTACACAAAATGTATACAAGCTTGAACTGTACAGTTAACATGTAATCATGCAAAACTACTGCTAATAGCTTGAAAAAAAAATGATTTTGGATGTAAAATACTTCATGATAGATCAGCAAAGATAATGAAAATAAAGCTGTTCATTTGACATATCACATAACAGTTTTGATAAACAGATACAATTCTGTTTCCAAAAAAAGTCAAATTATTCAAACATGACATATTGAAGTGTTAAATTAAGTGTTTTTCATGTACATTTAAGACATAGAAATACTGCCAAAATGTGCATGAAGTGAAAGTCTCATGTACTGTATGTGGAGATTTTGATGAAAAATATATAGTGACATTTATTCTTTTTTATTTTTAAATGAAAACATCCTTCATCAGAGTGTTCTATGACTTCTCATTAAATTACAAATTAACAAAACAGTAAATCGCTAAATTTTACCAATATAATTCATAAATGTTTTTTTCCCCAATTCAAAGATACAAATAATTACCATTACCCATTATTATTATTCTCCAAATTAATTAAACCCTATTCATGACTCTAAATAGTCCCAAAGTAAAGCCTGAAGCTGCCTGTGACAACTGTTGATCTCTGAGTGAATAAATGATGAAGAATGGCAGCTGCTGTTATCTACACCTGACTTCATTTTCATTTTTCTCTATATTTCTTTCTCATTTAGGATTTACAACAGGCACATGCTGATCTGACGTGCCAGGCTGCTCAGATCAAATGTGGGGTAATTTCTGTCTCACAAAGCACTGTCATTGTCATCTTTTTTTAACCTTAGTCCATTTAAGCTGAATGCATTTCCAGGGTCACAATGGCAACAGTGCAAGCAAAGATGTCCAGGCATCTCTGTTCCCCAGAGACGGTACATCAGTGAGTGCATCCATTGGCACAGGCTTTACACCGAATGCTCTTTGGACCAGCATTAGCAGAGCATTTATAAATGTAAGCAGGAGCATTGCTATACTACTTGTTGTACTGGGGCACACAGTATTGACAGTGGCAGAGCTGTAGCTATCTCCTCATCAATCAGATATAGGGGGCAACTCTGCATCTAGTAAAAAACTGTGGTTAAATAGATACATTTATTTAAATCTAAAGTGGCTGTTCCTACACCATGAATGTGAGTTGAATAAGACATGAACACTACAATGTGTTATTGCATTAATATTTGTTTATGTGTACTTTCTTGAAGAAATAAGAAACAGAAAGAGTGTAAATCTCCTCAGTAAACCTGGCTCTGACTGAAAGTGTTAGCTGCTCAAGCTTTTGGAAAGACACTGTGGCATTATGGGTAGTGCATTATATAAAAATGGCCTTTTAACCACAGTGACTTTGGGGCACAGCAGTATTTTATTTCAGATAATATCTTACTATGGAGGATCCTTTAGAGGAATTAAAGGTGCACTGCTGTGGAAATTGAACAGATTTTTTTAAATGACTAGAGCACAGTTTATCAATAAGAAAAATGAACAATGAGAAACGAAAAAGTGTTTTCCAACTGTTTCACAAAATGTCAAAATGTCAATTTTTGTCTTTTCACTGTATCGTTCAATTCTAATCATGGCACAGAGGTTTAAGTCAAGAAAGACTCAAATAAAGCACCAAAAGACGGATTCTTGACAAGTAATATCCATCATATGTCAATTTATAAGATTGCTCAGGTGTGTGTCAGAGCTCCATTTCCCCGTTCATTAATATTCCTGCTAAAGTGAGATATTTCCAGAGCTTTTTAATTGTTTGAAGAGTCCAGCTGTTTAATAATGACCAGAAACTGACCTCACACACTAGCTTTAGAGGCCGGAGAACAGACGGACAGAATGAAAGAACAGAAAGATGAAGGTTGAAGTGAAAACAGTCAGGTGTTGACTCACAGGGAACAGCTGTATGCAACGTTGACCATCCATTTGTTTGGTCCGAGTGAAATGGATGGGGTTTCTACAGTCCTGTGGCCTGTACAGAAAACGAATCTTCTTATTAATGCCATCAGAAATGTTCATTTACTTATTGATATTATATTTGCAGATTTTCACATATTGAAGAAATGTGACCTCTCCTCACTTCAGCCCGAACTGTCACAATTTCCTACTGGACAATGGGGACGCAGCTGGTGCTGCTGTTCTTTATGTTTCTGTACAGGAGCACAATTTTTGGCCCACAACTCACAATCACACATCTGCTCCAGAGCTAAAAAGGAATGAAACTGAAAGCACGTGTCTGTAATTTGGCACATTCTTTTAAATGGAAATAATCCCCAGCTCTGTTTTTCTTTGTTAGGGAGGCAGCCACAATAGCCGCTTTCAAGGTTTAAGATTAAGCATCTTTTTATCCTTCAGGTTTAAATCTCTTCCAGTCATCATCTGTCTCGCTAAAAGGCATTGTAGGATAACTTGACAGTGATACTTCACATTAAAATGACACATGTAATTTGTTAACGGGTGTAAGATCTTACTGCGTTGAAAATCAGACCATTCTGACACACACCAGAGCTTGAAATAAGTTACCAACAGATTCTCACAGCAGAAAACATGTGAAACCAACACATCCTGATGTTTATTAAATATGTGAGACCTTATTGTTTGAGAGCAGATTTCAGCACGCTAGATATTAATTACACTGCAATAAGAATTCAATTATTGACTAATTGGAGTTACGTAATAACAACTTCTCCCCTTAATGGGGGCCACTCTGAAATCCTGCCCAAAAAAATATATCACTGCCCTGTATCACCCATCATGGGCATGGTCCCAATTGACGTGCAAGATAAAGTCATGTTTGGAATGGTAGACATGAACCAAGATTTCAGAAAGGAACCCTACATTATATTTTTACCTTAAAATTACAGCTATAAAAGAAAGCACGGAGCCTCTGTTGTTGCTCTGGGCTCAGCACCGCAGAGCCTGTATTATGTAACTTTAGGAGGAGGGTAGGATCCCCAGGGGTTAAAAAAGAAAAATAAACCCCGAAGTTTACTTAGTGTTCCTTTGAGAGAAAAAAGAAAAAAGCCCAACTACACACTGAAAAGTTACAGTTCCTTGATTAAAATCATTTGCAGTGATGAAACAAACTTAGAGCTTCGTTTTAGTGAATATGTGAGAAGTTAGTCTGTCTCTGGACAGGGTTCCTTCAGGGCACAGTGTAATCAGAAAACTTTGAATCCATTTTGTAGTGAAACACAGGCCAGCATCAGAAAGCGTGAAAAGTCATGAGTCCTCCAGAAGGATGATGGTGCAAAATATACCCCAAAAACACCCAAGATGAAAAGAGAATACACTGAACCATTCACAAGTACAGTGCATGAATCCTGAACTGAAACCCACTGAATATCTGAGAAATGAGCTTAAACTCACAGCTGGGAGAGAACACACATCAAACCTGAGAGAACTGGATCATTTTGTTCTAGAGAATTGGGCCAATCTACCAGTCAAGCACGGAGGGAATCTCATTTACAGCTACAGCAAAATCTCAACTGCAGTTCTTGTCTCCAAAGCATATGCTATGAAGGTTTATATTAAGAATCCCAATGATTTTGTGCTTATATATGACCTTATATAACTTGCACCAGCACAATATATAAGAAACAAAGTTTTCTTTTCAGTTAACACACACACACACACGTATCTGTGCAACAACATGAATAAACAAATCCTGACCCATAAAACTAAACAAGGTTCTTGGCCTCTTCTACTCACCTTGAGTAACAGCAGAAAACACAAGAACCTTCAGTCTATCACAGTGCGACTCCTGCATCAATCACTGACCTGGCACTTCACACACTATGGAACTAGGCTGTGTAAACCACAGCTCATCGATAGTGGATCTGGCAGGAGAACGCTGGTGTTCCAGCCAGCGCTAACATGTGTTACTGATCAAGGTAGAACTGATATGAATTACACACCCTCACATATTTCCCCTCTGTAAACGGTCAAAGTTTAGCACCCATAGTAGATCACTATAATCAGTTCTAATTGTTAGTTCTTGCAGAGTGCTGTGATGTAAAACGTACAACTAATCAGTCCAGTGGCTCTCAGTCCTGGTTCAGACACTGTCCTGTGGGTGGTAGTTTTCGCTGCTCCAACACAATTGTGAGTGTCGTGGTCTTCAAGGATAAGAACTGGGAACCACTGGACTAGCCAATCACAACGCAACATTCTAACAGCCAGGCAAATAGACGGCTCACTGAACCCCATGAAATGCACAATAGTCCTTACACCATTGGGTTACTGTGGTCATACTAAAGGTACTCAGTATTCCTGAAACAGTGGGGTAGAATGTCATTACATGTGGAACTGTGGGATATATACCAAAATTCAGAAGCCTTTAGGAAAAGATGCATTTACGGTGTTTGGTGTGATCTTTCCTCGCTGACTTTTAAATTTTTTTTACTAAACCTGACTTGAAATAAAGCATTAAGTGTTACAACCTGGAAAACAAAAAGATTCATCTCCAAAGCATAGGAGACGGGTAGAAAAAAGGTACAAAAAGAGGGGGAGGGAAAAAAAACAAACAACAATGGAACCCAGCATAATTTCAAGAAGAGCGTGTGGGCGATAGCATGTGCAAGATAAATTAACGGAATGAATAATAAATAAATACAAGTAGAGAACAAGACCTCCAGGAGGTAACCTACGCAACCTTCCAATACGACCTGAAGTTCACAGTGATCCACACACGCAAGAGGAGTCCCAAACCCTGTTAAACTTACCCATGGAGCCCAACAATTTAAACCTGATCTTTCCCAACTTCAAAAAATACAACACATCTCTAGCACAGTGAGTAAATGATGGTGGGTCAGACTTTCTCTAATTTACCACAATAAGTCGTCTCGCTATAAGGGTAGAAGAAAGCCAGCGTATTGGATTTACATTTGAGCAGTGAAGGAGTAATCTGAGGTACCCCAAAGAGTGCTATAAGCAGAGAGGGTAAAACTAGCAACTGAAAAATATCTGAAAGCCTTTTGAAAATGGACGACCAGAACATCTGAAGTGAAGGACAAATCCAAAACATATATGATACAGATTAGCAGGGGTTAAATGACATCTGTCACACCTGAGATTAACATTACCAAAAATCCTCACCAGTTTAACCTTAGACAAGTAGAACCTGTGAACCAATTTGCATTGAATGGTAGCATCCCTAACACTAATGGAAGAGGAGTGAATGCAGGCTAGAATTTCCAAAGGTCCTTAGTCACAGAGATTTCATCTTTAAGGTGAGAGAGAAAGAGCAAAATACTGTGTACAAAGGCAAAATAAGTGAGGAGAGGGAAGATCATAAGTAGCTGAGACTTGGTGAAAAGAGGCAAATGAGCCACACTGACTTTTTGGATGAGAAATGGGACAGAAACATAACGTAGTGTAACAATACTTGCTTATTCTCATACAAATCCCTTTCATTTTCTGAAGCATAATCTCCTGTGCGCACACTTAACCCCATAATGACAGATACGCTTTTGTGTAGCTATGCTTCTCTAACAGAGAGTCAGAAGAAACAGACTAGTCCTCCAGGCTAGAGCACCTCCTGCTGGGTATTTCAGACATCCAGGCTGGGCTCAACCATCCTAACATTTTAGCCTTACTCACGCTGGCACCTGTGCTGGCAGGGGGGTGAGAGAGGTGGGCTGTCCAACAGTGCACACATTCATGTGACCAGAGTTCATTAGAGTGTAAACTACATACAGCACAATGTGATTAATTATTGTTTCCTCCTCAGGCTTCCCAATAAATAAACATATCACTCACTGTTTAAAAAGCTGGTTGTCATTAATAGGCAAAAGGCAAATAAGGCAATGTGATTTTAGACACTCATCCAGAATGGCTCTGCAAGTTACACTGCGTAGATGCTGAGTGTATATACCTGTGCATGACCTTAAAAATATTAGTAAACCTTCAACATATGATGACAGGGTAAAAAGCACTGACACAAATAAATATTACATTTGTCCGTTCATGAATTTCAGAAATGATTCAGTAATATTTCCAGGTTTTGAATGCATGATATAATACAGTAATAATGTATGAACAAATAATTTTCTTATATTCACTCAATTACTGCACAGATAAATAACATTACAAAGAATATGAGATGAACACCGACTCTTGACCTTGATTATAGCTGACTGCCACTTTGCCATGCCTTTAACATTCTGTATTAATTTTGTTGTTTATAGCCATCTGCTGGAGTGTGTAGACTGTGCATCAGGATTGAATCAAACACCCTCGAAGGGTTTCTGGCCCAACAGACACTTGCAGCAGAGGCCAGAGAAAGGAAACTGGAAGAGAGTTCCAGCGTTTTACACACACACACACACACACACTTACACCTGAAGCTCTCTCCAAGAAGAAGATATTCCTGTTTTGTCATTTTCTTTTGTTTCACCATGGTTTCTCCTCTCTGCCAGAGAACACTGAGCCCACAGTTTGTCTTCAGCACTATTCCATTCAACCTCCCTCGCATTGCTGTAGCCAGAGGATCGGATAAAATTTGGCAGCTGGCACTCTTCAATTCTGAAGCTGTAAAAGCACACTGCTGTGTAGACAGAAACTGTCCATGATACACAATGTGGAAATGTACCTAAAAGCATTAGAAAGGGTTTTTTTTTTACCTTGGGGTATAAGATTATCTCAAGTGTCCACATATAGATTGACTTCAAACAATTAAACCAAACATTTTAGGGTATTTTTCAAAAACATTTAAATTTGCACATACCTATATATAATATGTATGTATGATACTTCTATAGAATAACACAAACATCACATGAAATAGTCCCATGCTTATAATTTGTCCTTAATGAAAACAATGCACATTTCTTTTAGGTGCTCAGACACAGACCACATCGCCCTCAGCGCTGGATGTTTTGTTATTTATTCTCAGCCCAGCACTGACACTGTTATTCCTGATTCACTTGCACCAGCACAATACACTTTAATATCTCCACTATGTCAGTGTCAATATAGTGCTGAGAGTAGTCCAGTCGCTATGGAGAACACAATGTATGTTTATGGTAAATGTACCACACAAAATGCCATTATTCATTCATCCATTATCTGTAAGCGCTTATCCAGTTCAGGGTTGCGGTAGGTCCAGAGCCTACCTGGAATCATTGGGCGCAAGGCAGGAACACACCCTGGAGGGGGCGCCAGTCCTTCACAGGGCAACACACACACACACTTGAGTTGCCAATCCCCTACCAGTGTGTGTTTTGGACTGTGGGAGGAAACCGGAGCACCCGGAGGAAACCCACACAGACAAGGGGAGAACACACCAAACTCCTCACAGACAGTCACCCAGAGCGGGAATCGAACCCACAACCTCCCAGTCCCTGGAGCTGTGTGACTGCAACACTACCTGCTGCGCCACCGTGCCGCCCATAAAACGCTATTACTATTTGTCATTTACAAAGTTCCTAGTGTTTTAGTAGTGTTAGCGCTTAGAACGATCCTCCTCCCAAAAATACCTGACCACTGATGAACAAATTCAATTGGGGCTAACAAAACCTGCAGAGAAACAGATCAAAATATAAAATGGTGGACAGTGGGATTAATGAAATAGTCAAAACAGTCATAGGGTGGACATAATACAGTAATAATGGACTTTTGGGACAGACTGTTCAGTCCTAAATATAAAGTGACTCTAGTAAATAAAGTTGAATTAAAGTCCTTCAGAAAGATCACTAGATTTATGGAAGGCCATTTTTGAAGGAGGGCAATATGACTGATCCTGCATTATAAAAAGATGATGCTGTGTTATTCACAGGGGAGGTAATGAAAGATACATGATGATTTAGCCATCCATTCTCTTAGAAATATAAGATGACATGCAAGGCTTAGCTGAACAGAAAAAAATATCCCTCACAAATGCAGCTTATTGCCACAGTCCAATAACATTTACTAGCATATCACTCTAGTGAAAATGTAAAGTTTGTGCAGGCACCATCCAAACAGATATCACAGCAAATATAAAAAAGCACATATTCACCCAAGGTGATATCCAAAATATATTTTAATACCTTCTTCCATTCTGGATTTCATTTCCTGCCCTCAGGAGAAGGTTGAAAGTGTGTGTATGTGTGTGAGTGAGAGAGAGAGAGTGTGTGTGTATACCTGTGAGCCCATGTGGAACCTCACATGGTTCTAGTTTAGGTGGAAAATCAAACACAGTTGTGGGCAGGCACTGATTTAACCAAAATAGGCACTTTAATCATTTTTATGGACAGTGGGAGTTTACAGCTTTTGTATGTATTTATGTACTGGAGGCCTAGAAGAGGGGGAATTCGCTGCGGAGGGGAACAGGGAGTGTGATGTTAAACATCAATTTTGATTAAGGACAAAGGCAAAGGTAAGGGAAAAGATACGGTTAACCTGTGAAATCCTTTCCGTTATAAATTTACCATAAGCTTTAAATCATCTGCCAGTCTATACAAATGAGGAAGTAGAAATGCATTAGGCAGGTGGGTGCGGCCGGGCGATTTGGCAGCCTCATTAATAGGTAATTTGACTTCGTTAGTTTAGGATAAAGATAAGACCTCATTAGCCCCATTTATTAAACACTAATTAGGGCTGCAGACAAGGGCCAGATGTTAGCAGCTCTACCCTCACCCTCCAGCTTTCAGGAGAGAGGACAGGAAGCATTTCTTCACTAAAGTGAATCTCTGTGCTTCACTTTCAAACGCACATGCATTCATCTCCACTAGGATCTCAAAAAAGGCGGCTAAACAGGACAAGGCAAAAACATATTCAATTTGAAGGACACTTAATGAATAGCAATTTTTAATGAATAGGAATTTTTATTGGTCCATTCTTCATGTCACAAACTTTCACACAATGCTCCCGTTTTCAAATAATGTAGGAAAAGAAAACAGCGTTTATTTTATAAAGCCTATTTATTTGTGGATAAGAAATGCTTTCGTTAGACTATACGTTGGTTCATTTTTGTGAGGATATGATAGAATTCAGCCACAACAATAGTGTGGTCATGTTTTGGACTCAAAGTCACTTCAATTCATTTTTACACAGCAGAATGGTGCTTTATGGTGCTTAGCACACTGGGCACAGTGACCTTGCGCTCATGTGCAGTTCACAAGAGTTTCCCACTCTATTGTTATCATTTTCTAGTGAAATTATTCAGACATCTTAAAAATCACCCAAATTCACTAATAAGGGGTATTTGTAAAATGAGAAAAAACAAACAAAAAAACTCAATAATTGTTCAGTTTTAAGTGTACTTCTATGTGCTCTGAAAGCTTTGTGTGGGAGTCTCCCTCTCTCTCTCTCTCCCTCTCACCTTCACACATATGAGTTTGGTTTTACAGGCGGACTGAGCATCTGTGTAGTAACAATAGGCCTGATTTCTGCGCAGGCCATGTCTCTGAGCTGCAAACCTGGGTTTGGAGTGTTGTTTTTGTTTCCTTGGCTTTAGCTGCTCCATGGAGAGCTTAGAGGGAATTGATCACATCTGAGTCACTGCCTCCGCCTGGTTACAGAGCATTGTGTTTCTTTTTTGTCTCCCTGTTCACTCGCTCATCTAAACAGCTTCACCTGACCCTTTTCCCCATAGAGGCATATACACCCTGTCTCTCAAACACACACAATCACAAACACACAAAACCTGGCGATGTCAAACACACTCCAAAAGTAAATGATCACTTGCTGGCTCAAACAGTTCTCCTCATAATTTCAATATCCAACAGACCACTCACAAAAGTAGTCTCCAACGGCCATAAGCCTCTATTTAGATAGGTTCAGAAGTTAAGAAGCAGCAACAAATTTACTAAGACTGTTCTTTTAATTGATTAAGAATGGTTCAAGGACTAGAGAGAAGGAGAGAAAGTCAGTAGAAGTGTGAAATTAAAAGGAGGAGAAAGTGAGAGATATGAGTGGCAATCCATGCCCTGTGTTTACTGAGGCTGATTAGTTAATCAGACCTGCTAATGATGCCAGGTGGCTGAGACAGAGCGCTGGGTCTGATTTGACTGAGCAACAAAGTACACAGAAAATACACAATGAATAAAACACAATACACAATTTGGCCCTCGTCACGGCACACCATCTGCACCTAATGCACAGTGCATTAAATAAAACCATGTGATAAACTATGTGGTCATAAGTTTTGGGACACCTCTTGTCAGGCATTACTTCTATAATCAACGTGAGTTAATTTCGAGCATTGCCCAATTTACTACAGTTATTGTACATTTGTGTCATTTTATAAACACTCATTTACAGAGTGACCTTTTGAATCATGCTCCATATGTGGGCCAATGCAGCACAGGGAGTTTTTCCCCCAAAGTGTTCTGTGGCACCCAAAGGTGCTGCTGGAGCTGGGAACTCAACCCTAGTCCAAAAGTCTTTACTTGGCTAAGACATGAAATAAAGTGTGTTTGTGTTTAGTGTAGAATATCTCTAAAAATGTATCCAATAATCTCACTTCATTTACAAAAACAAATCTTTTATAAACTACCCATTACTCTGTACTAGAGTTAACCCCTGTGTCAAGTAACAGTAAGTTATTCATAACTTCTTTCAGAAAACATCACGTGTGGACAGAGGGCAGTTTTGTTTGTGGCCAAAATCCACATCCAGCAGAGTATTAACAAACTCACAAACTAGACAGAGATTAGAGGCCTAGACAGGGTTAATACAGGAGTACAGGAGGCTAAATACCATAGAGAGAGAGAGAGAGAGAGAGAGAGAGAGAGAGAGAGAGAATAAAGCTGGAGTAAAATAAGAGAGCTTTTCAAGTCTCTTTCTCATAAATCATTTCAACTCAAGGCCCTTTCAAGTGGGTTCCTACGTCGTTGGGCAGGAAAGTCAAACAGGAGGTTTTTCCAGAGGAAAGAGAGTAGGAGAGAAAGAGGAAGACGTGGCAACAGCATAATGAAACAGCAGAAAGAAAGAGAAAGAAAGAAAGAAAGAAAGAAAAAAAAATACTGACGAAATTCTATACCCATGATTTATAAAAATGTCCAATTTCTTACCATTCCACCTGCTCTTCCAGCATTTTTAAAGGTAATGAAGACTGCGTTGTAATTGCTGAAGTAACAGCTTCTACTTTTCTTGAAAGCTTTACCGTAGAGATGTTGGAACACTTGTGTGGATGTCATTTGGATATGAGGTAATGGATGGTAGGTCATCATTTCAGACAACACAGCTCCACAGCACAATGCTGGGGGATTTATACCTTTCTAGTTGACACTTAGCATTGGAAATGGTGACGTGTGTGAAGTTTCCTCAGAGTCCCTCATCTAATTTTAGTGAGAACAGTCAGATTAGAAAAAAAACATGAAGTGTTGTCTTATACATTACACTCCAGTGGGACACTTTCTCTCTCGTGAAAAATGGAAATCCACTGCAGAGGCTCTTCCTGACTCTTATTCTCATTTAGTTCTCTTTCTAATGCTTTAACCCAGGTGTTCTGAGCTCTGTGCAGAAAAGAAACAGGGAGATGATAAAGGCATTGAGAGGGAGGCAGGGAGGCAGAGGCAGGAAAATGAGATGAGATGCAGAGAGATGACGACAGGCAAGGGAAACAGAATGAAGGAAACAGGTAGATGAGGCAGAGAGATGGTGGCATGGAGACGGAGGCAGGGAGATGGCGGAGGGCCAGGCCTGGGAGCTGTTCAGTCAGAGATTGTGTGGTGCTTCAGTCAGGCAGACTGTGCTGAAATTAACACAGTAATCAGAAACATTATGTTCGTGCAGGGAGCGAGCAGGAGATTGGCAGATGGCTAAGAGCATTAGTGAGATACCTGCCAAATGGGAGGCCGCTCGCCCTTCCTGCTGCGCTGCTCTTTGTGCAGAGTAGAGAGAGGTGCCCTCCCTGTGTAGAGCTGGCATATGGCGGAGTAAATATTGACTGATATTCTTACTACTACCTGCATAATCTAATAATTAATCACAAACATACACATACCCAAGAGGGATAATACAAGAGCAGAATGTCTGAAACAAAAGGCCTTAAGCTTTAGGAGCTATTGTTTGTCTTCTATCCCTGTTTCATCATCAGAAAACACAAAGGCAAGTCTATTGATTCTGACACTGACACTGGTTCTTAACAATGTGCACAGTAAAGGATAGGGTATTTGGGCCCTTACTAATTTAACATTATTCTGGAAGGCAGGAATGGGACTGTTTCATTAACTGCTTCTACTCTTCTTTGTAGGCTTTACACTAGATACTGAAATGTGTCTGTGAGGTATCTGAGACTTTCAGCCATGAGAACATCGCGGAGGTCCTATACTGATGTAGGTGACTAATTCTGATCAAGGACGCCCCACCAACTCATTTCAAATAAATGACAGGACAAATGGACAGGGCTTCATCTCTGAACTGATCCAGAAGCCAGTGCTAGTGGTGTCTGGGTTTCTAGCCCAAACTGGGATAGTTGATGTTTACAGGAACTTAAGAACTAAGTTCACAGAAAAGAACCTGATAACAATTGTAATTACATAAAATTACAGCTTTTTTCCCGTTTTTCACATAATGTTCCTTTTACAAAAGCATATGTTGGTAGGTTGATTGACTGTGTGTGTGTTTGCATGAGAGAGAGAGAGAGAGAGAGAAAGAGAGAGAAAAAATGAAAGAAACAAAGAAAGAAAGAGAAAAGAATAAAGCTGGAGTAAAATAAGAGACTGAGAGACTAGGTGTGTCCAGGGTGTTCCTGCTTTGCTCCAAATGAATCCAGGTGGAGCAGATTTGGATGTAGATGTTGCCAGATCACTAAGGTTTCTTTGGCTGCAGTTTGAACCAGAGAAAGTGTGTATAGCCTCGAACACCCCAGTGGTGTGTTTTGTTAACATCTGTACAGTTTAAACTATGAGACATTCAAGAGTCAGGACCCCCACAGGGTCTCCTCCATAAACCATTTCTCTCTCTCTCTCTCTCTCAGAAATATGAAAGAATGAAGCTGTGAGAGAAGAGAAGTTGTGGAGGAGGTGAAAACTGTCATCATAAAGAGCAACTACAGACTCTTTCATTTAACATACAATACTTCACTCATCAGAAATCTGCTGCTCCTGACAGGCTCACGCTCACACACACACACACACACACACACATACACACACACACACACACACACACACACAATCTTATGTGATCCAACAGAAGGTGTGTGTATATTATTGTAGTCTGATTGCACAAAATCAGACATAATGAGGCCCTATTTCCTCCTGACAATGCAACTGAATGCTCAGTACATGAGTGAAAGACAGAGGAAGGGAGTAAGCAAGCAAGAAGGAAAAGAAAAAAAAAGAGAGAGACATTTAGTAAACGGGCAGTTTATAAGCAGACATTTATTAAAGGGGACCTCCATTGATCGAGCCTTCTTATGATCTTAACAGAACGATATAAACAAGGTGGTCTGATGGGAATATTCAGTTCTAAGTGAGGATTGTTCACAGCAGCGGTGATAGGAAGTGGATATCTGAAATGTTAATGCTTTTAAAATGCACAATACAGCGGAAAATTTATATCATAAAGTGTTCATGAAGAGGCTGAATGATGCGGAAGACATTGTGGTTTAATTGTAAAAGTTTTATAGAGATTTGTTTTTATCCATTAATGACTGAAAGATGTTACATATGATCCACATGTAGATACATTTAGATTCACATATATGTTGTAGATCTCGATTTTGTAGCTTTTTGCAGTTAACTATTCATTCATTCATTCATTATCTGTAACGGCTTATCCAGTTCAGGGTCGCGGTGGGTCCAGAGCCTACCTGGAATTATTGGGCGCACGGTGGGAATACACCCTGAAGAGGGCGCCAGTCCTTTACAGGGCAACACACACACTCACACCTATGGACACTTTTGAGTCGCCAATCCACCTACCAACGTGTGTTTTTAGACTGTGGGAGGAAACAGGAGCACCTGGAGGAAACCCACGAAGACACAGGGAGAACACACCACACTCCTAACAGACAGTCACCCGGAGGAAACCCACGCAGACACAGGGAGAACACACCACACTCCTCACAAACAGTCACCCGGAGGAAACCCACGAAGACACAGGGAGAACACACCACACTCCTCACAGACAGTCACCCGGAGGAAACCCACGAAGACACAGGGAGAACACACCACACTCCTCACAGACAGTCACCCGGAGGAAACCCACGCAGACACAGGGAGAACACACCACACTCCTCACAGACAGTCACCCGGAGGAAACCCACGCAGACACAGGGAGAACACACCACACTCCTCACAGACAGTCACCCGGAGGAAACCCACGCAGACACAGGGAGAACACACCACACTCCTCACAGACAGTCACCCGGAGGAAACCCACGCGGACACAGGGAGAACACACCACACTCCTCACAGACAGTCACCCGGAGGAAACCCACGCGGACACAGGGAGAACACACCACACTCCTCACAGACGGTCACCTGGAGAAAACCCACGCAGACACAGCTGTGTGACTGCAACACGACCTTCTGTGCCACAGTGCCACCCCCAGTTAACTATTTCACATCAAAATTAATTTATTTATTACATTAAAAGCTGTACTTCATAGTGTTTGTTAGTCTTTCCACTGCTGCAAGGCACCCTGTAAAGCCTGAAAAATTAATTCAAAATCAGAGCTAGTAGGGCAGGTTTACTGGAGATATTTAGGACTCTTGGTGAATGGAAGCAGAGATGAAAAAGATCCATTGAGTGAAAGGAGGCTCCTTTACAGAACAAGTAACAATTATTTTTCAGGTTCAGTTTTTTTTTTTTGATACTTAAAAGTTAAAATCAATATTTTTTGACACATCTATCTTCATTACATTCATGAATTATTAGATCAATCTCTTCAGGGAACTGCAACACAGCACAACTCACAAAATATTCCTGATCATAACATATTTTCCACCAGAGAGCTTGTTCATTCCCAGAGCTAGCCAATTTACATAGTGCATCCTTAAGATTTTACTGCGTTACAAACTCATATCCAGTGCCATATGATGCTACTTGTTCCCATAAGAATGTGATATGTGAGCTAATCTAACACCTTCTCACTCATTCAAAGTTTGTGTCACACAGCTGAAAGGTTTGGAGCAAATTATGGCACCACTCTCAGTCTCCGAGGACAGTTTCAGATTCAGAAATTACGTTAGGGATTTTCAAGTTCGCGAGCAATACAGAGGTGTTTCAGTGGTGAACCAGTAAAATGAAATGAAGTCAGAGTTCATACAAATGTCTGTTCCTCCTCAGAGCAGCAGGCTGTGTACATTAGGCATCTCCAAACCCTCATTCAGGGTAACCAGTCTAAACTAACATGTTCTTTTGAGCCTTGTTCTATTGTTATCACACAAAATGGCTGCTTACATTTACACATTAGGCCAAAACTGAACAATAAAACAGTGACCATATTCATTCTGTGTCTGACACGTGTTAAACAAGGCCTTAGTTTATTTGTAAATGGTACAATCTCATTCAATCTATTCATATCAAGTCTGCTCACTCTGTGGTTTCTGTTTCGAGCACAACAGCTGTCATTCATAGACATTAAAATATTTTTCCCTTGTCTAAAAGGCTTGTGACACCTACACAAACCTACACATTTGACCTTTAAAAGGCTTCGACACAGGCAGAGAAAAACCAGCACAGATTCACTGTCCAATGGGCAAACAAGTTCCCTTTTGGAGGAAACTCTTGAATACTCAAGAGGTATGAGGTTTCTTCTCTAACAAAACATCTTTGACAAATGCCCTCCCATACATTTGCAAAAAAGAAAAAAAATAGGACATTTTAAAAAGAGATAAGGGTTTGGACAGAAATAAAAAACAGAGGCAGAAGATTCCTCACTGAACCATTTTAAGGAAAGTGATGGGAAACATCACTGTAGCCTGTAGTATACCTCCCTCTGTTGGCCATAAAATCTCATTACATAAACATTACATGTCTAAATGTTTGTAGACGACCCTTAAAATGAGCTATTTTAGTAGGGTGACCAGATCTGAGATGGTGGAAAAGAGGACACGTCTTGGGTGGGGGGATGGGGAGGGGGTGATTAGCTCTCGCACCTCGCTGCCGTTGTATGTTTAGCCGAACCCATGTGTGCTTTTAGGTCCTTTACACCTTTATTTGCTACACAAAACATGGGAATTTCTTTTTTAATTCATCCGAGAATTTACATTTACGTTTCGGCACAGCTGCTCGAGATGAGGGTGGGTACATGAGCTTTGCCTGAGGTAAACAAGGACTACTGACGTGCAGACTGACCAATTAAATGTTTACAGAGAAGGTTATCGACCAATAACGGTAGCGCTACAGTCAGACCGTCCAATCAGAAGATTTTAGGCTACTTCACCACGCCCCCTTCTCACTCAAGCGAGCCAATCGGAGTAGGGGAGGGCGGAACTAGTTTGTGAACGAAACACTTCTCGAAGTTCTATGTAAGCTCTAGAAAAACAAAATCCCGGACGTTTGTGAAATTCCGTACGGACATTTTTTTAAGTCTAAAAAAGAGGACATGTCCGGGTAAAAGAGGACGTCTGGTCACCCTCATTTTAGAGATGGCCAGGGAGGTACAAAGACTGCTATAATCTTAACTGAACTGGTCTCATGTTAATGAGCTTAAGGGATACATTTAAAGCTGCAACTTTCTGAAAATGGAGAGGTTAAACTGTAAATTGAGATCCACACATTAAGATGTGCATTTGGCTCTTAATTTTGCTTAGATTTCCACAAACAATTTTCTCAAAATTAAAGAGAAAGTTAAGCCAGTGAAGGGCACCAGGGTTGCTCTTAAAGTAAATTTTTTTGGGTCATTGACACAATCAATTACACAGTTCTCTCACCCAGAAGTTGCAGTTGTTGTTCTACACTACTATTTAACTCTTGTAATGGAAAGGATGCACACCAAAGCAGAAGAAATGCAATAAAAAATTTTGTAATTTTTTTGTTTCCCAATCAAATACTTACTCACACTGGCATTGTTCCCTCTTCTGTCAATTTTGCAGATAATTATCGCAAATGAAATCTTCCTGTAACGTGCTGTTTTGTTTTGTATTTTGTTCTGTTCTGTGCTCCCCTTGTCATGTGACTGTTTCCCCATCTTGTGTCTGCTTCCTGCTTGTTCCCTGGTCATGTGATACCCTTCCCTTGTGTTTCTAGTGTCATGTGTCTTAATTAGTAACCAGGTGTTTCTTGTTGGTGTTGTCTTTATATAGTCTTTGTATGTATGTTTGGTTGTGTTCATGGTCCTCAGCCTTGTTCTAGGTTTAATGCTTGTCTTTTTTGTTTATATTCCTTGTTTAGTATTTAGCCCTTTAGTTCTGTATAGTCCTTGTTTATAGTTTAGCCCTTGTGTTTAGTGTCTCTCTGTCTAGTTTCCTTTAAGTTATTGTAATAAAGCCTCCTGCATTTACCTCCATCCCTTACTCCTACACCCCACCATTATTACACTTCCTTGCTTTTTTGTGTCCTGTTGGAACAATATTAACACAAATAACTCAAAATACATAGGTTCCACTGTGTTTTTCACAAATTCTATCTACCCCAGGCACAACGGACAAACATAAGGAAGACTATGATGATGAATATTGCATGCCTTGTGTTGTGATTATGCCCCAAAAATATTTGTTTTTAAAATGCATAGAGGAGTGTGTGGTTTGAAACTAGTTCACATTTACACTACCTCTCAATTTGACATGTTGAAATTTCAATTCACACCATAGTCATTGTTTTGAACACATATCCTCATCTGATATGTTCCGGTGCATAGCATGAGGTCTTATATCACTCACAAATAGGGAGCACCACATCACGATACTCCCACCACCACACTTCATCGTAGGTCTGGTGTTTTTGGCATCATTACAGACAGAATCTGATCAAAGCCTCCATTTTCAGTTTTTTGTAGAATTAAAGAATTCAAGTAGAATTACAAAAGTATTTGCCTTCAAATAGACTTTAAATATCAAACGTAAAAGTACTTAAGCACTGTAAGCCTTTGTTCATAAACAAACTAACAAAACACGAAAGAGTTTGTATACCTTCACAAAAATACGCATGACAAAACGACCTGGGGTGCTGCGGCAAGTTCATTCATCCTGTTGACATATGCACTCCTGCTGGCACTCGATGCTGCTGCATTAATGTTGAACTGGATAACTCTGTCTAGGCCAAAGCCTTTAACAAAGTGTGCGCTGTAACCAGATTTACTGTTCATGCTTTTGTTTAGATTTAATTTTGAATGAAGATATTTAACTATGAAATGTAGTGAAGTTAATGTGCCCCAAAATTTAAAGACTCCAGTAAAGTACAGACACAGAAAAAAAAAACCTAAGTACAGTAACAAATGACATTTACTTTCTTACTGTCCACCGCTGTTAACTCCCTCTCAAGAAGCTGGATGAAATTAGCCTGTAATTCTTACGACTTGATTTCACTCACAGAAGACATAAAATTTAAAACAAAACCTACAGCTGATCTGTGTGAGGAATAACTTGCCCTCCCATCATACCCTTGGAATGAGTAAGAGTGGCTTATAATAATAAATTAATTAACAATGTCATCATCTCGCTTTACGTCCTTGTGGTTAATTAAATCAAATACCCACAATAAATGTTCCATTATCTAATTGTGCTTTATATTTTCTATATATTTATAACACAATGAAGTGGCGGCACAGCAGGTAGTGTTACAGTCACACAGCTCCAGGGACCTGGAGGTTGTGGGTTCAATTTCCGCTCCGGGTGACTGAGGAGCTGGTGTGTTCTCCCAGTGTCCATGTGGGTTTCCTCCCACAGTCCAAAAACACTTGTTGGTAGGTGGATTGGTGACTCAAAAAGTGTCTGTAGGTGTGAGTGAATGCGAGTGTTGCCCTGTGAAGGACTGGCGCCCCATCCAGGGTGTATTCTTGCCTTGTGCCCAATGGTTCCAGGTAGGCTCCGGACCCACCGTGACCCTGAACTGGATAAGGGTTATAGATAATGAATAAAGGAACACAATGAAGTGTGTCTTCTGCATATAACACATCTGTGGCAGTGAACACACACAGACGTGGATTGAACCCTCAATTTTCAAACCGGTTGTGGGGACTGAATCAGAGATTCGTCCCAAGCCTGCTTCTCTAACCATTATGCCACAATTGACCCTTTCTAGGATTCTGGCACATGAACAAACACCTGACAAATTCTGTTCTTGTTGCTACTGAATTCGTGCTGTTGTACTTCAGGGCTTTCAAAAACCTTTGTAAGGATTAGCTAAACAGTGTCAGGTATAAAAGGCTTTTTGCTCCCCCTCTGTGGTTCTGAACATATAATTTAGCACACTAAAACCAAGAATGTTTTCTTCTTGCAAAAAATGTCAGAGAGAAACCAAGATGATATACATATTGTCACATAAGAGGTTTACTTACGTTTATTGATTTGTCCCTACTGAGGCACCCAACAAATACTTTGAGAACCAAAAACCTAATGAAAACATTAATACAGTTTGGATGATATTCATCTATGAGAACCAGAGAGAGATGCCACGTTGGAGGATTAGTTCTGGATTACAAACGCTAAGCCAACTCACCCCAAAGGCAATGGATGGAGCACATAACAGTTCCACTGCTACACAGCCTAATGCTGTTTGGATTTATACCTCTATAACGCATACCTCTTACTAGGCAAAGGCACCTCAGGGTCTTGCTTTTGCTCCAGAGTGATTTTCTATGGAGATTACACAAGCTGATGAAGGACTCAGAGCAGTGTAGCAGCAGAAATAAGGTTAATAAATGTTTTACTCATTAAGATGTATAAAAATGTGGTGAGAACATAAAATATAGATTAATGATTGATAAGAAAAACAACAAAACTGTCGATTTCTAGTTTATTTTCTTATAATATTTATATATTCACAAAAATTCATAAAATTGTAGACTATCATATTTCTTTATATAAACTGTACAGGGAAGTAAAGGCACTATACAGTGTAGTGAGGGGATCTGATACACCTCTATATCATTCAATGAATTCATGCCAACAAAAAAAAAAAAAAAAAAAAAAAAAAAAAAAAGTCACACACAGACACTATGTAAGCAAAGAAATCAGTGATGGCATGTAAAAATCTGTGAGTGGCACTAGACCAGACCATGACTACATTACTCACTCATAACAGGATCTCTCCCACTAACAGGGAAACCATTTAAAATTCTGACTGTACATTTTTTTCCCCACAAGTCTTAAGTATAAATTATAAACACATTCATATTAGAAAACAGACTGAGCTCGAATCATCTCTGAGTTCAGAGGCAACACGTCTTGTGCAACGTAGTGGAATGAATGCATGAACTGAAAAACAACCAAACAACCCCCCCAAAAAAAACAAAATAAAACAAAAAAAACTAACAAACAAAAACAAACAAACCCACAAAACTGGAAGACACAAAACCTTAATCAAAAATGCATTACATTTTCCACTTTTCATTTATATCTTTTTAACATAAACATGGAAAACAAAAAGACGGAAAGAGATACACTACAAGAGGCTGGTCAACCTCTGCTAATCTCTGTCCACATCCATCACTCACTTCCTCCTACTTTTACTGCCATCTCTTAACTGGACAGATGCCCTTGGATGCACACTCAGGAGCCCGGAGTCTAGTTAAAAGAGCACACTGAGCTTTGTCCACTTGCTTGTTCCTCCTGTTGCAGTCATTCTGCGGCGATTGGTGCCCCATCTCCAAAACACTGACTCTCCATTCTCTCTAGAACAGTCCTTTAGATTTCTTCACATTCACTTGTTTCCACACCGGCAAAGCCTCATACTCACTCCTCGTCATCTCCAGAGCTTTCTGTACAGATCACATACACACACCCAAAGACACAACATCTTAACATACAGTTACGGTCTAATACAAGTAAAGACAATGAGTAAAAACTCAGGGCTCCATGTGCTGTTGGTCTAAAAATCACTCACAAGAAAGATGGCTAGGATAATGACTAATGTACATATCTACAAAGAAGGATAAAAATGTATGGATGGATAGATAATGGATAACTATATCCATTATATATTTATATATAGAGACAGGTCAACACATGACCAAAACCAAACCAATTGCCCTTTATTGAGAGCTCTATATATTAACAAACACATGACTATCAATAAAATTAGGGGAAAGGATTAGGATTAGAGTTATGATTAGGATTCTTTTACAAGTGCATGATAAGCATTAGAGTTTAAAGGGTTTAAAAAAAATCAAACAAAGCAACAAGAGACTGAACGCTACCATGTCAAAGCTGATATGTGCATCTTCTTATGTAAATGTTTTACATTTTTTTAAATTTAATTGTAGTGAGTGACTAGTCTATTATTTTAAAGTTACACAGTTTACAAGTGTAAGGGCCAAATTTAACGACTAAAAGACGTTAGTATCTTTTTTTAATTTGTTACAACTTTGTATTATTTAATTAGTTTAAATATTTAAACTTTGTTTCATTGTGTTTTTATTATGATTTAGAATTTTTATCATTTATTTTCAAATTCAGAAGTTTGCCTTGGTTTTACTCTCCTTTTACTAGCTTTATTCAATGAATTTCCTAATTTTTTCCCCTTATAACGACAAAATTAGCACAGCAATCATGTAGCGTGTCATATTTCAAAATGTGAATTTTAAATCAGCAAATCAAAGCAGTAAAGCCATGACAGTATCCTTAATATGAAATTTTAAATCTGTGAAAAACACATGCAAAATGTGAGTCATCAATTCAGGTCATTTGTGCCAAGTCTCAACACCCCCCCCCACCCCCAAACACACACAGAGGAGTTAGAGGGATGTGGTACAAGCATGACCCAAACGTTAGAATTCTGAGGAAACAGGGGAGGGGGTGGGGGGCACATCTGGGTTCTTTAAACTCACCTTACCATAGGCCCCTACACCCTGAAGGTGAAAGGAAAATTTAACCTCTGTCAGATGCAAGACTATGCCAACACAGGAGAAAGAATACAGAGAAAGAATGAGAGCAAAAGGAAAGTCATAGAGAAATTTGACAGAGGAGACAGAGGGTAAATTATGAGAGAAGGAAAGACAGAGACAGAGTGACAAAATGAAAAAGGCACATGTACCATTCACGAAGATGAGACCCAACAACACTAAAACAAGAGCAAAGAGAAACTAGGCACTGCCATAGTGTCACAGAGGTGTTTTTGTTTACATGTGTTTTTATTCTGTGATTATGTTGTACAGAAAATTTAGAGGGCAGGTAATAAATGTTCTTCTTGTTCATTTTATTTAAATATAAATACTAGATGATCTACCACCAAAGAACAAAGACAACCAAGGACATTTTGCTGATTTTAATAATTACAATGACTTATTTATTGAATGTAACAGACACGATATAAAACAAATTCAGCTGTCCTCCTCTCTTTGTGAGATATAATGTGTGTGTAAATATTGCCGAGTTCAAAGCTGTCCTGCTGAGCCTGTGAACTAACTAACGTCAAGCCGAATCTCTGGCAAACGCAGCCCCAGAAACACACAGAGGGTGTTCCTGTCTTATTTCCTATTATTCAGCCTTGGTTCGCACTAAAGAACCAAATGTTCTTTGGCTCCAGCTGGGAACAAATTTATCTGGTTTGCTAACCTGTTTATGTCGGTGGAAACGCACCAAATGGTTCCAAATTTAGCTCACGAACTGGAATGACAAATATTGCTGAACTAACAACAGACGGTGTAGTGGCGCCACCTTACGTTCTCTCTTTGAAATATGGCTGAACTAACAGTTCCTACTTGTGCATGTGCGTTTCAACTTTACGAGTTAGTCAGTCAGTAAGTGAAAACGCCCCTTCAAATATCCAAACATATCTTGGCAAGTTTACATCTTCAGTAAGGTCTGTAGCAGTGAGGAGTTCGTTTTAAAAATCACAATCAAAAGTCTCCATTAGCTGTGTTCTTGATTGAACGTTATGATCTCACCTCAAAGTCTTCATCTGAAAGATAGATTTCAAGCCTCAAAGGGTCTACACCTTCTGGAAGGGGCCGGGCCTGCAGTTCAGCCAGTGGATATGTAGTCTTGCACAGTCTGGCCAACACATCTTCCACTAGAATTATCTGATTACATACTTCTGCTTCCTTTTATATGGAATAAAGCAAAGAGAACTAGTTATAGGTTTATTATAAGTGGTGTAACCATGCATCAAATCATAATATCACAATGTGAATACAGCAGGAAAATATGGCAATGAAAGTAGGGAGAAAATGTATTTTATTATATTATGATTTTCTATTAAATATTAAATGATATCTAATAAAACTACATTGTCTGGACTCAAATGTGGAAATATCCTGACACCAATTAACTAATAAAGTTCAAGTGCTACATTCTATCAACCATCCAGCTCTAGTTATATTACTAGACTGTGCAACAAAGATGGATAGTTCTATTTGACCATGTGTCCACGTGTGTGTGTGTGTGTGTGTGTGTGTGAGCATTAATAAAACCTTCTCTGTGATCTCAGCAATGTCTTCTCTGTGCTCCCAGCAGGGGAACATGTTGGTAAAGGTCAGAGGCTCTAGACCAGCATGGATCAGATAGGCTTTAGGAGGCTTCTTCTCGTTTTTCTCTGTGTAAATACACCCACACACAGAAGTCAGACATTTATAATGATTCATGTTTAATATTTGACAAAAATTAAAAAAAATTTTATTGAACAGCTGCTTCACACATCTCAGGGGAGGGCAAACTGCCCAGAGGGTAAATATCAGCTTACAGATGCCTACACCAGCTAGCAACTGCATACACTGTTGAAGGGAAATGGGGCCTACCCCACCTACACAGAGAGCAAAAACAACTGTGTGCTCTTGAAGGGAATTGAACTGAACTGTCTCCAGATTACATGAACAGAATGACTGCCACTCAGGAACCTGTATACTTTGTCTTTAAATAAAGTAACGATTTTACTTCTGTACACCTCAGTTCTTTTTATGTCTTTAAGGTGAATAGACATTCAAATTAAAAACTTCAATCAATGGACTGATTCAATTAAAAAAAAAAAAAACCACACAACTCTCAGCTGGGTACCTCTGCAGTACTGGAGCACAGTTTCCATAGCACACTTCCTATCCAAGTCCCAGCGGATGCGAGCAGACCCAGTGTTTTCACTATCCTGAGGCCACCAGCCCTGCCACAGGTACACCTCATGATGATTATCCACCAAGAACAGAGCTGTAAAAAAAAAAAAAAAAAAAAAAAAAGTGAAAAATAAGTGAAAAAAAGCACTGATGATAGAAACTGAACCAGTAAAGCAATAAAAGGTTTCTTTATTTTTGTTAAAAATATGATTTAAGCTATAATTGTCTTCATTATTCAAAAGAAATACACAAAAAGTATGTTATCACTTTGAAAATTGTAGAATGGGTGCACCTTGAAAAGGAGCTGAAGTCATGTAATTTTAAGGAATATACAAACATTTGGACAGAGTATATATTATCTAATATCACAACTGCATTTATTGAAAGCTTCATTAGAGGAAGGAGAGTTGAAACAGTGTTTAGCAGTTGTTAGCGGTGGTGTCTGGTGTGTTGTTACATTACCAGGCTGGGGTGCATTATACAGGTCTTCCTGATTGAAAGGCATCGAGTTGACCAGATTTGGCTCTCTGAACGGACAGATAAACTCCACAGCAACAAACTCCCCGGAAGCACTGCTCAACTGAAACAGTCGTGGTGTGAAGTTAAACTTCCCCAAATCTGAAACACAAAATAACACTTTGTTAACATGCACACATGTACTTTACATAAACAGACTGTTTTTGCTACCCACCATGAATCATGCAATCATATGCCTTCCGGTCCCGCTTTCCAAGAGCTTCACAAAAGCCCAGTGGTTCAGTCCCTTCATCACACTCCTGGATGGACACTTTACTGCTGCTGTGAAGCCCTGCCTCAAGGGGACACCTGGCAATCAAATAAAAAGCTGTGTATTAGTGTGTGTGCATATTGCAATTCAAAACTAATGACAATTTCAGTTACATCATGTGCAAGTTTAATTGCACTCATGTGATTACTGTGCAGTAAACCACTCATTTCAATATCTTTTCTCACTAGAAGTTTAAGTTGGTAGATTAGCTGGAAAATGTTCTTGCATAAAGTCAAAAAGTTAGTAATAAAATTTGAGTTTACAAACCCAAACTTCACTATAATTGAATACGTTTTATGCTCTATTACACTGAAATTTATTACTGAATTGATAACTTCTACTTAATGAAAAATCATTGCGAATGAAATAAATAAAAGTGTGGTTTCAGATATTTGTAAAGTGTGTTTTGTGTTTTATTTGTTGCGTTCACTCACTGCTCTTTGATCTTGTTAGCTGCAGTGCGGCCTACTTCACGGGTGTGTGTTTGGGCTTTGCAGCCATGCCAAAGGTACATGCTTGCTTTACGGACATTCAGCAGAATCATGGAGGTCCGAGAGCGAAGGCTGCTGCAGTGACAAACAACTTCTAACAGGTGACCTTCTAATGGCTTCTCTCCTCGAACGCAGTACAACCGCCAGTCATCTAGAGCCAGGTGAAAATATCAAGTGTAGGGTAAGGCCACTATGACAACAGACTTTTGACTGCTGATATAAAGTGTAGTTTCACAGTCATTGAGTGTAATTGGACTGAACACAATAATAATCAAACTGTTTTAGCCTCATTAAAATCTAGGCTTTCAATATATCAATATTCTTATGACAATTGTCTCTAGAACCAGGTTACTTGTTTACTCAATGAAGAGGATGTGCCTCTGAAACACCTTATTGTCAGACTAATAGTACAGAACAATAAAATGTTGAAACAGTTCATGCCTTCTTTAAACTACGCCATTTCAGTGTTGCGCTTGTAATCATGTACAGCATGAGCAGCCTTACTATTTTTTCTACCTTTAAAATAAACACGGGTATTATCCTACACTGCCATACATGCCCTGCTCTAAAACAACTGTTTGTGACATTATCTGCATCAGCCAGAATTTTCCTGTTTTCATTTACAGCCTTAACTGACGAGTAGGAAACAGAAATTTGACATGCTAGGGACAAACATGTCCTACGAGTCAGTTACTGATGCTCGACTAACGCCACTACTATTCTTAGATAAGAAAATGCAAATAATATTAATATATTGTAATCTAAAAATAATTGAACCAATTGGACATTGGTTTGGTTTACCACTGATTTTTATTATTATTTTTTTTAAATGTACTTCAATGGAGAGAGAAAATATAGCATACTCTGAGAATTCTCTTCCTCCTCTTCCCTTTTTCCTGCATGAATGACCATCCCTCCATTAAAGCACTGCAGGAAACATGGAGGCTCCTTGCCCTGTTGCACCTGAACCTGAAACAAAGTTATACTATTCAACATATATTCCCATGTTACCGTGATAATCATAAGTAACACTGGAGTTCTACTCCAGAACACTGAACTTGAGTTGTAGGTATGTTACAGTAATAACAGCAAACTAGGACTAGTGGCATTTCTGTAGACCTATAGCCCATTTCTGTTTCCAGCACAGAGAAGAAAGCTGACACTATCTGCTCAAATGCATCTGCAGTGGTGGTGAACATTTCATGTGACAACAGTCACTCTGTTTTTGTTCTGGTTACATGTGCCACAGCCCCTAGGAGTTTTCTCTAAAACTATTTGGCAGCTGCTCATCACTGTTCCTGTAACTTGTCATAGATTCATTAAAAAAAAAATTCAAACACACAAAAATATATATCTTAGCCACTGTGACAGCATGCAGACTGAGAAATCTGATTTGCTAAACTATGGATTAAAAGCAGTTAATATAGTTTTAGGCAACATGTTTCCAAGCTGGGTTTTGGCTGTAGTTCACCCAGGACAACTTCATCTCTAAGCTATGACCACTGAAATCAAATGTATTTTAGGGTAGTATCCTGATGTCTTATAAGCACCAGAACTCCGGGTGAGAATTACCTGTGCTCCTCCTTCCTCAGCCAGCTCCACAGTCATCAGAGCTGATGTTCCCTTCTCACTCACTGTGGAATTACGACCTTGCCAAAAGAAATACGCACACTTTTCCTTTCCTGGGCCGACAGCTCGCTCCGAATTAAATTTCTTTCCAACTGTACACACATACAAAAAGTGAAAAAGAAAATTGCTTGTCCATCACATCACTCCATCACTCATGATTTTGTACAATGCACTGAGAGGGTGGCTGACAGTTTGAGACATTTAAATCATTTGGGAAGAAATATGTTTGTTTGATGAAAGGTGACCATGCATACACAAATCAACATTAAAAAATAAGACAGAAAGCTCACCTGTTGTGCTGATCATGTGCTTCCATTTAACAACGTATGTGTCTCCCTCATGAAACTGCCCTATGCTTTGTTTAGGCAGACGACTGTAGCAGGAAAAACAAACCATCACACATTCAGTTCAAACCTGTTCAATAAGCCAAACAATTTAACTTGCATGTTTATCCAACAGAACTTTCATAACTGAAAGCTGTTTTGAATTTTGTCAGATTTTGAATGATAAAAACCTCAGCGCACACACACACACACACACACACGTTTAGAACTCAGTTCTGGTGGTCAATTCTGTACCTGTAATCAAACTCAAGAATATGCCACACATCCACAGACAGTGTGCTTATCTCAAAGCCTCGACCATCCTCTCCATCCACCAGTCCATAACCTCGACCCACATCCACTCCATCCAGAACAGTCCGAACAGGAGCCCGCAATAATGGTAACATCAGAGAGGCATTGTACGGCCGGGAGTCACTACTCTGCACCTCCTACAAGAGAAAAAAAATTCATTTTATTTATATATTTCTAAATATACCTTTAAGTAGATGTAAAAAGTAGGGACTAAATTTTTGTAATGTTTCAGAAAAAATAAATTTCTCTTATTTGTATGTCATATTTAACTGATAGTTACCCATGTAAAAGACTCAATCTATATCAATCTATCAATCACATTGGTTAACTAAGCAGAGTTAAAAAACAAAGCAGGTTATCATTTTATTTACACTGTACCTTGTTTTCAATGCTTTCTGTGTTACCATTCTTCTTTGAATCAATCCAATCTTGAAACTTCTCCTTAAACAGCGTGGTCTCATTGTGCTGGGTCAGCCTACCAAACACAGCCCAATCTGGCCGGCCCTGCCCTTTCCTAACACATATATACACAAGACATAAATATGGTGTCAGAGTATAGGTACACAAATACATAGGCATATATAAAAGAGAGACAGTGTGCGACTTTACTGTCATAGGTAACTAAGCCTTGTTTATATACACAATACTATTCTTGGCAGGGTTTACTGGCAGGGTTAAGGAGGTTAGCACTGAAGACATGAACATGACACTAACATGGACAACACCAGCAAAGTCCACCAAGTCACGTTTTTAAAAGCCATTCTAAGACCTAGCTACGGAAAATAAGTCCGTATTTCATACTACAAAACATATACATAATAAAAATACACTGAGAGAAGCAAACTTACACAAAAACAAAGCTCACTGAGAGTGTGTTTATGCATCATGCCTAGGCTAATGTCAATGAGGGTACATACTTGGGTATAAGCGTGTTGCATTCTCCTGGATCTAGTGGGTTGATATCACATGTTGTGTAATCAAATGTTCCATTCCAAAGGTGCTTGGCCAGCTGAAAGGCCACTTTCCTCTGAGCTAATGTCACCTCTTTACCATGCCACACATACACTTCACTACCAAAATCAAATACAAGAACCTGTAAAAACAAACAAATATCATTCCTCTTCAATACATCATAAAGGCATTTAAGATAATTGAATTTATTTAGTAAGTATGACATGAAAATTAGCCTTTTAGGCTAACTCAGGCTCATTTACAGAACCTCTCTGTTGATTAATGAGCATCAAATAAATAATGTCAAATAAATAAATTTAAAAATTAAATAAATAAATAACAAAGTTTGTGACTGTTGATATTGTTCTTTTCCCCAAGTATTTTAAATACCAATTGCTAAACTTGAAAACAGCAGTATAAAAAGTGTGTGCTGACCTCAGTGGAGCTGAGCATGCTGCAGCGGGGTAATCGTCCCCAGTAATCATCATCTGGCACCAGTTTATCCTCCTGCAGCCTATATACACAGTTCGTCTCCACTATGGCAGTTTCGTAGAACTCATCCTCTTTTGGAGTTCCTGCAGCTGTAATACACAGAACACTCAGATTTGACATGCTCCTCGCAAATCAGCAACTAGCTTTTGAATATGTATAAATTAATCCTGTTTGAATTACAAATCCTGCAACAAAGTGTCCCAATCAACACATCCACACACAGTTTATTTCAAACAATTCCCTTGTAAGCATTAAAAGATCTACAAAGCTCATTTGTCATCTCATCTGAGTTCTAGTTCATGCCTCCTAACCACCAGAGGGCAGCATAGCGCATGGATGTTTAACCTTGTGTTATTTACTTCAGATAGCTTCCAGACCAAGTAGATATTGACCTCAATGAGCTGAAGTAGTTTCTGTTCCTCACTGCCCCATGGGTCCTGAGCCATGCAAACTCCACATCAATAGCAGTGATCTACTGGATTATTTCCGTTAATACAGAAGCCCACATGCTGCTCCACACTCATTGTTAATTGTGCACTGTGAACTTATTACAGAGAGGTTTGAGAGCGAGCAGAAACATGGCGAGAACCTGAGCCTCCCACGCTGTTGACTAGGTCTCAGGCACAGCAGTGCTTCCTGCTTGACTATCTTCCGAGGTATTGAAGCCTGCATGGTGCTCTGAGCCCTTATTTTATATCGCGCCTTTTGAGTTTTCACAGGGATTCTCTTCATGCCTTTTACTCACCCTTTGGCCTCAAAGTCTCTCAATCGGTCGACTTTCCCCCAGCCACTCATCTGTACCTGCCCCAAGCTGATAGTAGCAATACCATCCAAAGCATTTTTCCTCTTGCGGCCATGAATACCCTCTGGTAACTCATTCCTCCCACCATTAGAAGCAAAATGACATTTATATCAGATGCCCATCTTGTCTAGGTCAGGAACATTTCTGCAGTGCTCCAACTGATCCTTGCATATACTGTGTGACCATGCCTCTAGCCAGACGCAGCAAATGGCTCTCCACTGTGCTGCTGTGCTATAATGACATGCTTTACATACTTTTTCTGGTTCAGAGTTCTGTTGTTTGACCTATCCAATTCATCAAGGGTCTTTTTGCGATGCTTTCGAGAAGATGTATCCCTCTCTTGGAAGGAAGCATGGAAATCCTGACATATTTCCGCTCACCCACCTGAGACCGCAAGCTTGCAGATATTAGTGCCCTTAGGTGTTCACTTGGAGAGGAGCGCTCTGCTAGTCTAGCCAGTTTACTAGAATGGTCTTGAATTTTGCCAAGTCACTTGGCAGATATACTGCACCTGGCATCAGGATTCATCCTAAGGCAACTTGTTTGCATCAATCTGCTTCTACAACTCCATATGCTCAAGCCTGCAGCACAGGTTTTTAAATTTTTTTATTACTTGGGTTATTTGAAATGAGACCGCTGCAAAATCAGCATAAATGGAACTAGGCCTTGATTGTATATAGCATAAACTGTTGTGCATGATTACAGAGTGAGCATGTACATCCTCACAGGATATGGCAGTGCCACTTCTTTCTGACAGTGGAGGTGCCACAGGATGCGGTCCTTTTGCAGGGAAGAAGTTACCACTTTCTGACTGGGGTGCAGTGTGGAGAGCAAGTGCCAGAGACTCCAATCCAGAGGCGGATTTCTTGTTGAGACACAGAGTGGCGAATGAAACCCAAGGTAGTTGTTCAGATTTGGGGCCATTATGCAGAGGCAGCGGTAGATCTGTACTCCAGCAGGAAACCACCTTTCCCCCCTTCACCTTTCTATTGGCGGTCCTGTTCTGAATACACCAGGACAATTACCGGGTTTCCTTGGTCACCCCTTGGCAGCCTTCCAGACCTGTGTTTACTCTGCTGCACCCTTTCCAATGTAGACCAGTCCTCTTGTCCCAAATCGAGTGTACAGATTGACATCCCCACCCGGAATACCTCCAACTAGGCGTTTGGTCCCTGGGACCAATGATATCTTAGATTAATTCTATCCCACAGACATTAACATTTTGGATAAAGCTAGAGATCCACCTATGAGTGCCTTGTATGTCAATTGGTGAAAGGTGAAGGCTTGCCCTTTGCAGTTTTCCCTTCTGTTGTTTATGAGTCTCACTAAAATATGCCTTCCAACTAGCAACAGTCTCAGAGATTTGGTGAACTACACCCACTGTCCATTAGCCCTGCTTGTTGGTGATGGTGGCCAGACACAGCAGTTGTTATCCTGTAGCCCTCGGTCTGCTGGTGGATGCAAGCTTGCTTTCTAAACAAGAGCATTTGCATTGGGTTGAACATGTTATGAGCTTGGTTTATAAAGCAAATGGCAATGTGCTACCTAGCAAAGTGCTCACTCCACCAGAAGTGTCTCAGTGTCATGGGCTGTGGTCAGAGGAGTCCATTTTCCAACACTGGTTTAAAGAAGAAGAAGAAACACCTCTATTGATCACCTTAGAGAAATTGCTTTTCTGCATTTGACCCATCCGTGGCAGTGAATACTAAAGAGCAATTCTTAATACACACTAGGGTCAGTGAACAAGCACACAACCAGAGCAGGGGGCTGCCAACTACCTCAGCGCCTGGGAAGCAGATTGGGGGTTAAGTGCCATGCTCAAGGGCACTTCATCCATGAATTATTTGCTTGCTGGTCCCGGGACTTGAACCGGCGAGCCTCCAGCTTCAATCTCTCTTCTCTGACCTCAAGGACATGGCTGCCCGTTGGCAGCGACTTCATCTCCCTCAACCTTCACCAGGTTTAAAAGACTGAACATTGCCTTGACTTCAAACCTTGCTGTGTCTGTAATGTCAGCTTCTGTTCAGCTCTAACCGGATTCTCCAGTAAACCCAACTATGTTGGTTTGGATGGTCATCTACCCTCTGGTGATCAGGAGGCACGAAAAAGATGATAGGTATATGAATGTAACTGTAGTTCTATGAATGCCACATGATTGCCAGAGCCATCACTCTGCTGCAAGAAGTTCTGAGTACATCCAACAAGTGTCATCCCTTTTGTTGGGTGAACACACGACTTTGTTGATATATCCCTTGATTTGTGCTACACGCAAAGGGAAACATACACAGGCTGAGCTGCCCTCTGGTAGTCATCCAGCATTCTTAGAACCACACAGTTACATTCATAACTAATGTTATGACAGAAGATAATGATAGGTCTTGCCTTGATAGCTTGTTTGCCCTCCCAAAATCTTCCAGAACTCCTTGGCTGCATGGCTGTGTGTATTGATCCCTTCCTCTATGGTCTGCACATATGTGGCTCTACAGCCCAGGTCATGCTTGGTTTGAATAAAAGTTGCCAACTCAGCAGCCTGCAGTGAGGATAAGGCAGTGTTTAAAAATAAGAAAGTGGTGCTTTTAACACTTAAATGCATAAGTAAAGAATCAACTGTTTGTTAGTAGCCTATATGTACACAGAGAAATGTGGAAAAACAATAATGTCTAGCTTTCTCACCAAATGATGTTACAATACAATCCTGTTTTTCTTACACACAACAGAACATATAACATTATTAAAATTAAAAAGACAGAAGTGAAGCCATTCAGCAACTTGGGGATCTCTACACTCCTAAAAACAATGGTTCTACAAGGGTTCTTTGGTAAAGAAAATGGTTCTATATAGAACCCGGAACATGTGAAGGACGTTTTGCTTGATTAAAGAGTTCCTTGTAATGTGAAGGGGTTCTTCAGAATGAGGGAGAATGTGCTATAGATGGTTCTATACAGCACCTTCTAGAACAGGGTCCTTTAATGCCCCAAAAATTGTTCCTCTACTGTAACACGCATTATATTCATGAAAACAGTTCTTCACATGTTCAGGGTTCTATATCAAATCCATTTCTTTTCTAAATAACGCTTGTAGAACCACCATTTTTAAGCCTGTACCTCATATTATTGTTCAAATGTAGGTCAAATTCATTTCCATTCAGGGTTCATTGACCTCTCTAGTGTTAAACAACAGCCTATTTTAGCTTGTATGACAGGTGTACACTTCTTAATGTTTCCTGCTTTTACAAATGTTTTCCGGTTTCCGGTATTTGAAGTCAACACAGCTCAGTGGTTTTTTTTGCTGACTTCCTGCACGTGGAGGATTAGTTAACCACAAACACAAACATGGGCAACAAGTGATATAGGCTTTTATGTCATAACTTTTTACTAGAATTTTTCCATCAGTCTGTCTGACTGGCGATTTTAATGTTTTAAACGGTTTTGGTGTTCAGGCTGTTTTATCAATGCTGACTACTGGACTGTTTTGAAGTCCCAACTCTTAACAACTGAACTTCATTTAGTGTTTCAGAGATACAAGAATTTCTTACAACAGTGTTCTATAGCAAACAATTATAAAAGAGCATGGGGCCGTTTAGCACACTTGTTATTCGTTATGTATTCCAGTCATAATATAGACTGAGATAAAACAGAGCAACAAAAAAAAAAAAGGGCAATTTCAATATCAGAATATAGTGAAACTGACTATATGAATGAATGTTAGTCATTTCTTTTTACCTTTATATTAAGCTAATTTTGTCTGTTCATCTTTCTGATACAAAAATAAACAGTGCTGAGCCATGACGTTCTCCCTTGTGTGTATGTGATGTGTGTGTCAGGGGAAAAACTCACTTTAGCCTTCTCAATAACATTTGCGAACTCTCCTGTCCAAATGAAGCAGTGATGAGGTGTGATCAGGAGGAAGCAATCACCACTGTTAAGTGAGGTTGCTCTGGGCTCCACTAGCCTTGTCTGGACATGTCGCCGACCTAGTCAGTATAACAAGGAAAACTGTTCAGTCCAATCCACAATACATATTTTATGCACACACTCCAATTCCACCTCTACATTTCACATATTATACTCCCCTTGTGTTTAGTTTACATCAGTGGTTCTCAAACTTTTTAGACCAAGTATAACACATTATCAAACAAAAACCTCCAACTAATACCTATGATTTTTACCACAAAACATGTGCCTCTGGTAATTCCTCTGTTCTGGGGGCATAAGGCAAAATCTTGATTGAATTTTTTGCATGTTTTTGTTGCTCTTAATTTACTTGAAATCTGCATGCTTAACACGAAATTATCTAAGATAATTACTAAAAAAGAGAGATAATACAATAACTAGGCCTAAACAGAATGTTTTAAACACAATTTATAAGAACACATAACATTTATGGGCAATAATCATTTTGAAAGGAATAATAAAGAGAGGTCAATTTAATATCAGTTATGTGCTTTAATACGCTACAGGTGACAACAGCGTTGCAGGGGCTTGGGGCAGGTCACAGTGGCTCTCTGCACTTGTTGCTGTAGGTGAAGGCTTTGTTTAAGGGCTGTAATGACGCAAAGAACGGCCACGTTTTCCTTCAGCCGAGTGTTTTCTTCTATTGTCTTCACTTGTACAGAATTCTTGCTTAGTTTTTCTCTTTCTGCCTCTGGATTTAGTCCTTCTGAGTATTTCTCAGGCTTGGCCTCAACTTGCTTTTCTCTTTTTATAATACATACCTAATTGCTAACGTAGGTCCTAGCCTTTGCTTACGTCCAGTAAGCTACTGAAACTGGGAGTTCCTTACATGGATTTCTCTAAAAACTGGGGATCGTTTTTCCCTCCCTGGAAATAAACGTGGAAGAATATTTCCCCCCCTAACGGCCGTTCCATTAAAGATGTAATTGACTACAGTGTATGCAAAACATGTTGTATTTTTCTACAACACTAATGAATTTCATTGGGGCATAATTAGGAAAACTTTGAAACATTATGTAATTTACTCAAAAACTTTGATTTTCATGTTTTGAGTTCCTTAATTCCTTAATTAAGTAGTAAATGTTTTAAGGTCATTTGGCATACCACCTCTTGCTGCCACACTTGGAGAACCACTGGTTTACATAATGTGCATTATTATTTTGACATGTTATTACTGTTATAGTTTAGATGTCAGACTTCATATGCCTCACAGGCACAGAACAACCTACAAACATTAATAAATGGAGGCTGATACAAGTGATCCAGCATCCATAAATCAGATCATTCATTTTATTTAAGTCTCATGTCCCTGATCATCATAGCTCATTGAAAATGAACAGAAACAATTACAGGTGAGACTTTTTTTTTCTTAAAATTTAATTAAATGAATTTAAGGGCACCAACAGGCTTAATTTACCAGTTGACAGGTTGAGGTACTGACCTTTGACTTGAATAAGCATGGTGCTCTTATAGGGAGTGGCACCGCTTTGGGACCTCTGCTCAGTGACGTTAACACTGCGCAAACTCACACTGCTGAAATTCTCTTTACTTGCCAAACCTGCCAGTGCCACAGCTGAGAAACCACTTTTCTTACTCACTGAGAGAGAGAGAGAGAGAGAGAGAGAGAGAGAGAGACTTATAATACAGCTTACAGTTATAAACTCCAAAATATTCATCATATGCTAAGGACATTTCAACGTGTCACATAACTTGGAAAACAAACTAATGTATGGCTGACCATTAACATTCTGAGACACAATCCTTTTTTACCCAAAACAGCAACATCTAGGAGTTTTACACTGGATATATTTCATGAGGACTGTTTTTAAAATAAAAGCTGTTGCACTCAGAGCCTGTGCATCACTACACACATAGCTATCTAAACCTATGATCTGTGTATACACAGACACCAATGATTAGCACCAGTTTAAAATTTGCATCACAAAACACTACAAACAATAATCAGATCCAGCGAAGTTCCACTGTATTTAATTCAGTCTCCACTTTGCTTTTCCTACAAACACCTGCAGAAACAAGTTCTTCCTTTTCAACCCTTCTGTCCTTCACTCACTTTTCTCCTGTTTAATCCTCTTGCTCTCTAGCATGCTGATGTTGAGTCTCTGCTCTGTGTATTCGTGTCTGATGTCCTCTCGTGAGGCCAGCAGCTTCAGAGGGTTCCTGGATGACTGAACGTTCCGAGCTGGACGCACTGCCCGCTTATGCTGCACCATCTCTGAGGCCAGCCTATAAATGTAAATAGCCACATAAAGAATCAGAATATACAAAAAAAAAAGTTCAAAATCTGCTTCTATGTAGTTTATGAGAGAATGTAGTTATTAACCCATATATACACACAATTAGTAAGTAAATATGACCCTACACCAATCCCATACTGAAAAATGACATGTGTGCAAATGTAATCTTTACTGTATATAAACCACACCAAGTCTTTGACCCTGAAACAACAGACCAGCCTTACTTGGCTGTCTGAGGTCCAAAGATGTCATCAAAGTCATCACTGATCTCCACTTTGCTAGTGACACTGGCGAGTTCCTCTGTGTGTCTGTAGAATTTATCAAAGCCCTCATCATCCAGGGTCATGATTGCTTTCACTTTCTTCTCCGTGACTTCAAGAGTGGTCTCCTGAAGACCTTCCACTAAATCAATGAAGGACAGGAAGAGAGCATTTAGTTTTCAGTTAGGCAACATTTTCACTTTTAAATGATTGACCTTGTTCACCTTTACTGTTGAGTCGACCAAGGAAGGACTCCAGCTTGTCTAGTTTCCGATCTGACTCAACTTTCATACCCTGCCTGACCTCAATCTCTGGAGAAGCAATGATCACAGATCAAATTTAATGAGAGAATACAACATGATAAAATACAATGCAAAAGATTAACACCACTCATCTATACATTTTAAAAGATCTTAATTTATAAAAACAAATAACAAATTAAAACACAGTATACCTTAATATATTATACTTATACTATACTATATTTTAGCATGTATACCAATATTGTCACTGTACAAGTCACTTCACTGTGACTGTGAAGTCACAATTTTTGTGAAACTTTTCAAAAGAAAAATAAGCAAAACACAGCATAAAACATTCAAATCAAATTGTTTTATGTGTTAAACAATTTCTCTATTAGAAAAGTAGCTTTGCAGGATACACATGTAGTCTCTTACCTTCCTGGGGCTTGCTGATTGTGTTCTTGTTTTTAGTGGATGGAGGAATCAGTATAGGATTCTTGAGAATTGAGGGGGAAGCCAGACCTGAAACACATCAGTCCAAATATATTGGTCTACATGACAGTAATACCTACACTACGATTATATATAACAACTGATAATAGTAATAGTACCACTGAAAATAAGAAAGATTTAACATTTAAAACTACTTGCAGTTCTGGTTTTGTGAAAATTTAAGCCTGACTAAGGGCAACCTATCCTCAGACCCAGAACCTACACTGGTTTGTATGGACAAGTTTTGGTTTTAGTGAAAATTCTCTTCTGCACACAAATCAACAATCCATGGGCTGTCAAAAAATAAATTTCTTTAATTTTTTTCTATTGTAAAAGTGTTTTGATGACTTTAAGCAAGGGAATCAGTGTGCACTTTCCTCCTCCCATAGCAGCACAGTACTGTGCATGTAATCAGCCTGATTTAACATTTAACTCTTGGAAAACTTGTACTAGTGAAATATTTAATTTTGACATATGTACCACGAAATATATTTTCTCCTAAACTTCTACGAAGACAGCTAATGCATGCATGTAAATATTTGCTGACCCTTCTTGACCATCCGACCAGCAACGGTGAACTGTGTGGAGTCATTGGCAGCTCCAAGGCCTTTGCTCTTCCAGGAATCCCCTTTGGCTGTGATGAGCTGCTTGCGCTCCTGAATGGACAACTCTACGCGCTCCAGCTGCTGACTCTCTACCAGTTCTTCTCCTATCCTCTGGAAGACAAAAACTCAGACAATCACAAATTCACAATCTCCATTTTCATATTTGCTAAATAAATATCCAGAAGCCACTAATCTGCAAAAACCATTGATCCTGTTTTCTCAGTTCAAGATCATACTGTGACAATTGCTCAGACATGCAGCTATCACAATTTTAATAGGCATACTAAATCCTACAAACACTGATAACTCTGTAATAGTAATGAATACGTGGAAGCACTCAGAAATGTAAATATGCATTCACGTACATATCTGAGGCATTTTAAAAATAAATGCAATTTTTTTGCTGAACCATTACTTTAACAAAAAGATTACAACCAGTCCAGAGATACAGTGTGTGTACTTAATATTAACACCCATATGAATGACCCAACAACTAAATCCAGAACATGTGTGGGGTCTTTGTGATGTTTATTAAAGTGACTTTACTGCAGTATTTAACGTGTACATGGTGTATGTTTGACAGTGTATCTGCTGGGGGATGATATGGGGCACCTTGCGTCTCCAGGGATGACGATCATCCGCCTGCACAAGCAGGGGTGGAGCCTTTATGGGGATAGGAGATGGGACAGGAAAAGATAGGGGTGAGGAAAGAGTGGACAGAGAAGATGACAGATGAAGGGATGCACTCTAGAGCTTCCTAAAGATAGCAAAGGCAAGTGAACACTATTACACTTTATTTAAACTCTCACCAGGAGGGGGTTGGCTAGATAATGTCAACATTATAAATGCATATTTGCATGAAGAAATAACAAGGATATAATGATATTTGGAGCAAGTGTATCTACATTCACATATACAAACTCCTCAAAAGGTAAATGACCTGTGTTATACTTTGCCTGTATTTCAAAGCATGCTATCTGGTGGAGGTTTAAGTAAAGTGCTTGACAGTGTTAAAATAAGTCTTACAACTTCTAAATAACACATGAAGCACCTCCAGGAAAATACATGAGCCACAGGCAGTAATTATCATCACAGAACCACATCAGGCTGTTCTGTTCAGAGAAGATTTTTTTTTTTTTAAGTGGGAGCTAAGAAAGTTCAACAGAAAAAAAACGAACATCTGAGGATGAGCAGTTCATCAAGGGGGGGGGGGGTAATGAACAATGCATAGAAAAAAAAAACGTTAGAAAGAAATGGAAGGGAAAGTTGTTCATTAGTACATTAAGGACCTTCATAAAACAGCAAGAGGCCAATGTATTTAACTGTGTGGATATTAATGATGGTTTCTGGCCAGCTGATAGTAACACTGTTCTATCTCTCTCTGTCTCACCTCGGTAGAATCGATGTTGTCCTGAGGCTCAGAAACACATGAGAAAGTGGAAGAAAAGACAGGTTCCTACAGGGAGGATGATGTGGAGAAAGCAAGACAAACGAGATGAAGGGATGTAAGAGAAATGACAGAGAATGAAATGAGCAGGGGAAGCAGAGGACAGGTGACAGGTTTGTTGATGTGTCTAAGCATTACTTTGAAGTATTCAGCGATACTGACTTTGACAAGGCAAAGTGAGGTTTGTTTCTAGCAACAGAGTTTGGCTAAATATGATTTCTCATTCTAAATAAGAGAGGATTTGAGTGAGACCCTTCAATGCAGTTGTAATGATCAAATAAGAAAGAGACAAAAGAAGTCTAAATGTTCAGTCGCGCTTAAAGACTAAGCACCAGCTCTATGAAAGTGTCAAACACAAATACAGTGGAATATGAGTTCCTAACTTGTGTTTATTGATAGTCAGAAAACATGTTATTTCTTACTAATTCAAGGAAAACGGTTTTCCAACAATATGGGGGTGTAAGGAAATCAACGAAAGGTGTTCAAGAGCCTCTGTAACATGGAGGTAAACAATGTAAGTACACTTGCTTCGCCTGTTTTAGTTGGTGTTAGTTAACGTTAGCTTGACTTGCTAAACTCGGTGGCTCAGATTATACTCGGCTACGTAGCTGCATTACGGAGGTTTATAGTGTCGGATGAATTCGACTTCGACTTCGACCACATTTACAAGAATAACGGTACCTCTAAATTTGAGTTTAGCTTATTGTTAGGCTACTGACATGAATAATGTTGGTTATTTAGCTAGATACTGTCATAACAGTCAGTCGTAACAGCGTTTTACCGCGGCGTTGTTCAGCTGCTGTCCACCAGTGACGTCACGGTTGTGTTCAAGAATTTCCGTAGCGAGCTCGGGTTTTTCCCGTCAATTTAATAAAATTGTCAGTTTTAAAGCAAATTAAGCTGCTATTTTTATTTTAATTCATACTTATATATGTCAGTAACTAAAATAATGTGAAATATTCATGAAGGCCCATTAAGTGGTGCTTAGCCTTTTTTACTGTATATGTTTGTTTTTTTTATTGTATATTGTTTGGCTGATAATATTTAGGTATCACAGGTTTATTACTATAGATAAATATTTTAACAATTAAGCAATGAAAGTTATTA
Organism: Hoplias malabaricus; assembly: GCF_029633855.1. Classification (NCBI taxonomy): domain Eukaryota; kingdom Metazoa; phylum Chordata; class Actinopteri; order Characiformes; family Erythrinidae; genus Hoplias; species Hoplias malabaricus. Next base: position 11,741,853 of record NC_089802.1, read on the forward strand.
AAAATGTATACGTTATGGCAAATATGAACATAAAATGGAAGTGAGACACAAACTTAAACACTGCCATGAAAAATGTATTTAATATAAGGACACATTCAATTATGCACTTATACTTTCCACTAACAGAAATTTAAGCATTTTAAAAATCTGTTGCAATCTGTGGAGATAAAACCTTAACTAGGAGAATGTCACCAGCCACCGTATGGAATGACAAAGCCATGGTAATGAGAATTCAAATACAGAAATACAAGCAAGTTAGATTGCTTTGTTATTATGGCAGCACAAAACTAGCAAATCCACCACCTTAAGTGCAGGGGTTGTTCACAATTCACCAAAACAACAGCTAAAAACACCAGCACAGCACACCATCACCATGAGTGAGTCCAAACACAAAGACACCTTTTAATCTCCACACCACACTATCAACAGGTGAATTCAGCCTCACAGGGGCTATCAGCAAACAATCTTACCCAGAGCTGGTCAGAAACAGCAAAGTCATCAATCATTCCATTGCCCTAGAAAAGGGGGTAAAATGAACAAGAAGATATGCTCCCTAAAGCATTGAAACTGAAATAAATCCACTAGGTTTTCTTATGATGCAACATACACTTGAATAAACCACTGGAATCTGGAGTGCTGTCCTACCTTTTCTACATAAATTTAGAAAATTCTATCAAAGTACTATCTATTGCTGACAACTATTAATTGCTTTTTGCTGCATTGTGCTTTAAAAACATTCATCTTCTCATAATTTATGATCTTTAATACAATGCATGCTGAATGACTAAGCGAATAAACATTAATAAAAAGAATAAGAACAGTGCATACTTCAGTATGGACTATCTGTGTTCTTTAGAGACAACAGTAAGATCACAGAACAGAGGACGATTAACTATGACTAATGTAAATCAAATACATTACTTTAAGAGTTACCAGTGAAGGGCAAATCCATTTATTGCAGTCTTATGAATAAATCCAAACAGAGAGGTACATGTGAATCTTTACACAAAAACTAAAGAGTAAACTCAGAGAAAGGGTAAAGACACAGAAAACATATAAATTGAAAAAAGAAAAACATAACAGGACATTACTAATCCCATAACAGGCCAAAAGCATTGTATTAGATCAACACAATGTAAGAAATCAAGCAAAACAAGAAAAGACCATCAGAATGCTTGGTTACATGTGAAACTTGTAACACAGTTTAGTATTAGAGTACACATATGTACTGTGATTAGTTATGTATATATGAAGGTTAATAATGAATTATGTGATCAAATAACTAAAAACATTAAAAAACTATAAAAGGAAATAAAACTGAACTATATTAACTTATAAACTCATAAGTTATTCCTGTTCTCTTCTATGCAATTAGAAAAAAAGGCAAAAACAATCTATCATCTAAATATTGAATACGCTGTAGTGAACTTACATATAAATATTACTTAACACACATACAACAACACTAAAGATCTTACAGTCTCAAAAACCAATTCTAAGACTGACTGTATTATTAATCTGGCCAAGCTTGAGAGACATTACATATAATAAATAGATAAAAACTATCCTGCTCAGTCATAATTTAGAAAATATATGTTTTTATCAGAGTAATCATTTTAATTCCATTAATAAATACACGACACTCTCAGAAAAGAGGTACAACTGAGGTACATTACTCTTCTCCATAAGGAGAGGTGAATATTTATAAGTTTTCATTATGGAACTGTGTCAAATATAAACACACAAAAGTCCTTGAGATGAAACAGATCGTATGAAATCAACACAATTATAAAATCTACAATTGTTATTGTACATTATTCTATTACATTCCCTAATTAAAAGGTACAAATACGTAGCCTTTAGGGCACCACCACAGTGACACATTTTCTGACAGTGTACAGCATGGATAAATTAAGTAGTTCCACATAGACACACTCATTTTACAGTCTAAACACATATAATATCAGTAACATATGCATTTTTCACATAAGAAAAACATTTAACTTGTATCATCACACATGCACTTCTATTATCCACAAAAAAGCCAAAAATCAGACAAAATCACTTTACCATGCCGACAGACATGAGCATGCAGAAAGATAGGGTCAAACAAACATAAAAAAAGAAAATAGAATAAGAAAAGCACATCCCCTCTCTGTTTAGAGATACCCCTGACTGACTTAGACATGGCTTTCTAGTTTTAGATTGGATAAGGTTTGGATGATTCCTGCGCAGAGAATGGTTTACTTGTATAAAGAGGAACAGAAACACTGAAAATAAAAAAAGCCATTTGTTTTTCTAAAGTTGAAGTGTATATTCAACTTTAATATTCAAGGTTCAGGGGTTACCTTCTTCTTGAAGGTCTGCTCCACCTCCCATAGCTGAGCATGTCTCTCTGAAATGGCAACTTGCACAATGTCCTGCTTCTTATTGATCCTGTTCCTCCAGTCTTCCTCACCACTCTTCCTCAGCAGAGCCAGTCTGGTGAAACAAAGGTACATAAACACACATCAGGTCAAATCTAAAGCAACAACTTTCAGAAACTACTGAAACTATGCTGCCTTAGACTTTCCCTCAAAACTCTCTTCTTTTCACCTATGTCTGCACACAAAATTAGCCCTGTTGACTTTTTATTTTCCCTACACTGCATGATGTCATCAATCAATTTAAAGGCCCACTTGCTTACGCCAGTACATCTATGGCAGCCACAGATGTCTGCCAACTGTCCATGAGTTACGCAACACTTTGATTGCGCATTAGCGAATTCAGAAATCTCCAAGCACATCAATACACATACTGGTGGTGTATGATTTGACCCCTGTTTATTTATGCAGGTCAAGTATACACAATGAAATTCAGGGTATTAATAAGTTACTTGTCCCCATAGATTGGGGTGATGACTAATGAATATATGACAACATTAGTGAGGTCAGCTTCTGATGTTAGATTAATTGTTTTGGATCGAAAAGCCAATCAGCTGCCTCTCAAATGCACTTAAATGTTGCTCACACAGTATACTGCTGGGGTGATTTATACCCCTGTGAAAAACTAAACTGTCCTTTCAGGTTTTCCACCCACATTAAAAAAAGTCATATTTCACACTGCATGAAACGAGCTCCTTCACCTCTAAATAGACATTCTTTAGATTCTGTAAAATATTGTTTACTTTGTATACTTTCTTACAACCTACAAAAAAAAAACTTTCTAAAATGTGCCCCATCTTTTTATATCATGTACCACCAGACACATTAAAGCCAATCAAATTTTTGACTAGGGATAGGCAGTATTTTTTTATACCATCATAACGTCTCAAAGTAACACTGTATACGGTATTACCGTGGGGTGTGCATTGTTGGGCTGCATGTGCCTCCTCATATCTGTGAGTGTAGTTCATCTCAGCACAGCCTAACAGTGCACACTGACGTGTTGACGATTTATAAATAAATAAATAAAGTCTAGTGCTAGAGAAACATCAGCAGTCAGTGAAATCCCAAAGCACCCCTTCCCTGTGGCTTTCTTAAATGCACATAAATGAGTTCTTTGGCCTTGTACTTAAAGGCAGATAACAGAAATTTGACACCACACACAATGGAGGTACCATCCATTTATATATACTGCGGTATGCTGTATTAGTGTTATACTGCCCAAACCTAATATTTACTGTCAGGAAAAAGAATCACTCGTACTCTTTCTCTCATAATCCAGTCTCAGACAGTCTGTCAAAGTGAAGACCATGTCCTGGCAGTTTTGACATCCTGTAAACAGTCAAGTAATCATTCTGACACTGATTCACAATCGCGGCACAGACATAGCCTTATATAGAATTGCTTCCAAGGGGCCTGTCTTGTGTCACATCTTATTAGCTTACATTTCAAAGTTCGAATCAACTGAGAGAAAATCAAAGATGTGCATTCAACCTACACTACCATTAATAGTAATATTAGCCATAGTAGTAGAAATGATAGTAGCATACATAGTAGTAGCTGAACATATAGCAGAAGTATTAGTAGTAGTTTTAACAGTTGTACTATAAGTCTATCAAAACTAAACTGGCATTATTGTGTGTTATTTATTTACAGTGCAGTGGGCACACACTGCTGTTGTCAACATTTAAAAGCACACACACGCAGCACTGCTCACCTTTCTTTGACGGACATCTGCCGGGCTGTCATGTCTGACATCTCGTCAGTCTCTTCGGTCAGCAAGTCTCTCTCTCTCTCCTCAGATATGATTCTGCTGGACTCAAGGGACTGCACAGGGTGTGATAGAGTGTGTGCGTGTGGTGTGAGAGTGCTGCTCCAGTTTGAGGACGAAGGCTGTGATGCAGCTCGCACTGAAAGTGCCTGCTCACAAAGACCTGTTACACACACACACACACACAGACACAGGAAGCTTTAGGACAGCCCAAATGGCTGAGCCCTACAGCATGACGAGAAGTGGGGTGGGCATTTTTCACAGCTGCTACATTATTGGTGAGAGCTTCACAGTGTGTTAGCTAATTTGCATAAAATACGTGTTAATCTGCATGTGCGACTGAAACAAGTGGTTTGTGGGTAAACAGAGGAAACCAACAGAACTATAAGTCTGCCTACTAGACAGATTCAGCAGGAAGTGTTGACAGTAGTTTTCAAACTATTATTTTTCACCTGCTTTACAAATGGAAAGCATTTTCCTATTAATCACTGCCATTGGCTGAGGTGATTACAGGTTCATTACCAGCTCCAATAAAGATTTTATTTCTACTTGCAATGCTTTTTTTTAATTTTTTGTTAGTTTAATGGAAATTATACAAGCTCTATGTACACATCTGATGACCAATCCACTGAGGGTAATCCTTCATATAGAAATTCAATAATAAAGTGGTTCTGTATACTTTGTCATAGGTCCTCCAGCAGCTCTGAGTATTCTGAGCATACCGAGTATTCAGAATTCATTCTGAATCATACCAAAACATATAAATCAAGTCTTTGCAAATCTTTGTAATTGATCAGCACATAACTGAATCAATCTGTGAGAAAGATTTTAAATATGCATCACTTTATTATGATGCCATAACTGAAAATGGTTCTCAGGAAATTTGAAAACTATCATGGTATCAACAGATCAATTGTAGCTGTGCAATTTGAGAATAGCCATAAAAACCATACTGTTAATAAACATTACAATTTTAAAAATATATGAGAAGAATGTCAAACATCAAGAAGTGAGTGAATGTTTTAAAAGTCAATTCTATTGCAATGTTTTGCACCTATAATATAATACTACCTGATGCTGTGGATTTAGAAATCTGCTCAACATCTTTCTCCTGGAAGTCAGAAGTCATGTCAGCCTTGTTGTGACCTCTCTGTTCCTCCCACACTCTGGGTGGCTGTTTTATGCTGTCTGGAGAGGGGTTCTTCCTTTTCCCAATGCCCAGCCTAGGCTCCTGTCCTAGTGCGACAGAGGAATCACTGGGGCCTTTTAGAGACTGGACCGTTGTAGCAGGTTGAGAATGGTGCGTTTGTCCATCGCAGGTGACAGAGGGCATGGTCAAATGGATGTCACCAGCGTGTGTTGTAGAAACTGTGGAAGATTGCATTGAGGAGGTCATGCTTAAATGAGACCCACCTCCAATCTGAGACCGAAAAAGAAGGGATGAAGAAAATACAGTTAGGCAGAGATGAAAAAGATAGAGAGAGACAGAAGAAAAAATGAGAGCAAGAACTGAACAGAGGCATGTTCATTTTAATCAAAAACAGACATGAAAAAAATGAAAGACAAACAGATCTGAATTCAGGGAAATTTAAAAACAGGTTAAAAAAGTCTGTCTTTGCATTTTTTCCTGAAACCAGTTTCTTCATTCTTCCAGCCATTGTTAAGGCAACTCTAGACACGTAAAAGCAATATGTATTTTTTTTTTACCTCTGCTCCTATTGTTAAGGAGATACTGGTTCACAGGGTGGCTTTGAAATCACAATCAAATCATTGTAGACAGAGGAGACTTTAGAAGAGGATTTTCTTCCACAGCAAAATCTTTCACTATGCCACATGATTATGGGAAAGAAAGGTTTTTCCTCAAAGGAGTGTTAGGAGATTTTGTACTGAAAGAAAATCTTGTTTTTACCACGTCTAAAATTATTTCAGATTAAGGGTGCAAAACCATATCTCCATCATCAATACACGCATATACTGTATTTGTGACTCATCAGGGGCCTTCTCAGAAATGCCAATAATCTCAAAGCCACAATGCACTCAAACATAGCACGCAAGATGCACCCAAAAGCACAGACACACACTGACCCTCTCAAATGTTGTATGCTCTCTCACTCACGTGCACCTACAGTTTGCTCATTCAGTAAAATCTGCTTTCACTTGTGGAGAAAAAAAAACCTTTCTGACGCTCTAAGTCAAACTTTCTTGGCAAATGTGCCAATATTGTGAGAAAATGTATTTCATAGAACTGCAGCATTCAAAAGCATGCTTGCAAACAACTCAGATCAGACTGCAAAGCAGATTCAAGTTCTAGAGCAGAACCACGCAGTTCTAAAAGCTCTCACATCGTCCAGATTGCTCAGTGTATCTGAGCCCTGCATTTCTTCATCATAAAGTTCAGAGTCGGAGTCATCCTATACCAAAGAGAACCATTACAGTCCATTTTATGTATTTATGCATGTGTGTGTGTCAGTGCACACACAGACAGATATGGGTTGCGGTCATAGCTGCAAAAATTTAACATGGGTTTCCTTAATGGTCATCATTCAACATTCACAGAAACACTGGTTATTACATCTTCTATAGTGAAGCTGACTACAGGGGGTCCTCGACTTATGACGTTGATCCGTTCCTACGTCGAGTCGTAAACCGATTTTCGGTGTAAGTCGGAACATACGTGCATACTGTTCGTAAATAACATACTGTATGCACTTATCCTATCCTGACGCCATCCTCCTCGGTCCTGAGCCGCGTAACCGTGTATTCTTCCGCCGCGCACACCACACACGAAGTTCACATTACGATGTTTAGGACGTAAAACCACTTAAGTCAAATCAAAACAAGGCTATATACAGTAAATGGGAGATGTGTCGTAACCACAAAACATCGTAACTCGGGACTGACGTAACCCGAGGACCTCCTGTATTTTAAGACACTACATGTTGTGCCAAAATCATAATATGAATTAGCTTTTCATATGAACAAAACTGGCCTTTTTGGTTTTTAAATAAAAAGTTGCATATTTGAATGGCATGCATCAGATGACGTTATATTAAGGGTAAAGAAAATGCTACTGGCTTTGTAGCACATTCAGACGTTTGTCTAGGTAGCAGCAACTGTATCCATTTACAGCGCAAGAGTGTTTGGCTAATATTTATCTGTTCAAATTACAACACAGATCAGGTAAGATGTAGATTGATTTTGGTAAATAGCATTTGAAGCAAATAAATCAGATTTAGTCAGTTCCAATTGCATGTTCCTATACCACACACAGACTTTATCCTCTGGTTGTGATGTTAGCACTCATGAGCATTTAAACGTATCTAAAACCTGCTCTTCATACTGATGCAAACACTGTGGGTATATTCCAGACTATTTCACTTGATCAAAACCTTTGTAGATATATTTCATACTTGCTGAAATGTAACCATGAAAAGCAAACTTTTGACACACAGTTCATAATAAAATAGCAGAAGTTGTGTGAGTTATAGATAAAGAAGTGTGATGTGCCGCACCTCTCCGGGTGTGATGGGCTGTGTCTGGTAGCGGGCATTACTGCGACGAGAACGACTGCCTCTACGGGTGACGGGGATAAACGTAGACTGCTTGGTCAGTCTGTTAAAAATAGCCATCTTCTCTGCCAAGCTGAGAGTGGACAGGTCAGGTTCCTCCTGACCTTCAGTAGAAATATCAGGGACACTTCTTTCTGCATTACAACTGTCCTGAGGTTGCCGACCATTCTTTACCTGCTCCCTCACCACCATAGAGCTGAGAGAGAAATAAAACACAGTATATTAGTAAAAAATAATAATAATAACACAAGCTTTTTCAGTGTCAGTCATTTAATGTGTTTGCAACTGCATTAAGAATTTCACAGGCCATTCATATAGCATTAGCTTTGAGTTTACAAGACAGATGCTTGTACTAACTACTGAAAAAGCACTGAACCAAATTACTGAGCTAAAACTGACAAGCATGAATTAGAAATAAAAATAGCAACATTTTAAGCTCATGTCATGTTTTAAGTTCCATTTCAAGTCAAAGCAATAACCATTTATCGACAGGACAGAATAAATGTGTGCTGTGAACTTTTGAGGGTGGCGTGATCTAACACTACATTAAAGATTACACTAGAATGCGCAGCACAGAGAGTGCATTTGTAATGGCACAGCAAAAGCATGCAGAGCCTGAGCAGTCAGCCATTGCTGAGGAAGCGTGATGTAACCAAAGCAGAGCATCTAAAACATCACAGCATTCTCCACAAAACCTGATGACTCTTTCACACCATGGGTTATCACATCTGTACCAAACATGTGGAAACCTATCAGACGATATTGACCGTTGTAAGGCTGACCTTTGGTTTAATCAACTGATCCACACTTAATCTGCTTCTTTGTTTTCTTAAAAAGATACAGAAGCCTTTAGAAGGGGATTCTTCTCAAAGCATATCAACACCGTTCAGTTGAGGTGTAATGGTCGTCAGAACGTTTTCTCACAGAACACTTTTCTGTAAGACAGATTTAGATGCTTCCTGTGTCCTGATCCCATCTCCAAAATGGCAAAGAATTCAGACTTTAGAATGAGGCATTTCAAATATCAGTCACTAAAAATAACCAATTTTACATCATAACTGCTATATTAGGCAGACTATTTGTAAATGTGGTGGAATTTCAATGTAAAGGTGAGGTGTTTTAATCTTAAACTACCACAAGAGGGAGCAGTGCACCTAAGCATACTTCACTCTGTATTCTTGATATCGGAACACAATGGTATTTTTTAAAATCCACTGTAAATTCTATAACTTCTGCTCAATAAGAAGTTGTGGTTTTGTGTGATTTACAAATAAAACTAAATTACAGTGAAGGTTGGAGGAAAAAGTCATGTATGTGTGTGTCAGATGTGGATGGCTGAAAATATATCTACAAAACAGGATGAGGCTGAAGAAAAGTTTGGGAAACACTGCCTTAGACCATTTCTACCAGCCTTTTTACCAGAACACACAAAGTAACAGTCACAATATGCTAAAAGAATCAGATTAATCCATATTCAACTTACTTCTCACAATGAACTCTTCTAAAACTTTTTTGTTGAGCTCACATCACAAAGCATGAAAAGTGCATACTCTCTGTGAGGCCCTTTTATACACACTGTTAGTATTGATTGGAATGACCATGCCCGTTTTGCACAAACATGCACAGTGCCTGTGTGTGTGTAGTACACCTGGGGTACCTGTGTTGGGTGACTGTGCTGTTGACTACAGTGGGACTAGGAACACGTGCTACTGAAGAATGAACAGACACAGTCTGGGTCAAAGGACCAGGGACACTTCACAGCGTGAGAAGGAAGAAGAAACAGAGAGAAGGGTCAGGAGTAAATAAAGGAGATAAATACCTGATAAAAATATATCCCAACATTTTACTAAGACCCTAGAATAGGGCTCACCTGTTCTGGTTCTGGAAAATAAGAGACCAATGTTTTGAGGTTAAATCTTTAACTCAACTCTAAAATCAAAGGCCAGGTTTAGTAGCCGTGTTTGAGGCCAGAATCTGGCAAGCTGTGCTGGACTGCAGCCCACCAAAACTGGAATTAAAGACCCCTAGTCTAGCCAATCTTTTGAAAACTTCTAAAGTCCTAAAATCTCCGGTGTGTGCATGTATACTGTGATATTTAAAAGTCAGTTGCTGGATGTGACTATCACATTCTCTGTAATAGACTTAAGCAGGAGACAGAAACAGAAGTAGACTGAAATACAGACACAGAAGCAGAGACATCGAACATCTGGATGTGCACGTTTGTGTTTCTGTGCTTACGTAGCAATGACGACTTCCTCTGATGTGACAGGCTGTGTACGGTAGCGACTCTGGCCCCGTCTCTGTCTGCGTGCTAAGGCTGGCTTTAAAGCTGTGCCATCTACACTCTTCTCCAGCTCCTGAGACAACACAGAACTTTATATGAAAACCCAAAGAGAAATAACTTCCCAATGCTAATTTAAATCTAAGTCAAATCAATCACTGAAAGCCACAACATTCCTAACTCATTGAAGTGCACGTGAAGGATCGTGTGTCCAGTTGGAAGTTTGCGTAATAGAAACACAGCATACCAACACTCAGTCACACAAACATACCCTGAAGAGAGAGCGCTTGGCAGCCACACTCATCTTTGCTCTCTCATCCAACTTCTCCTCATCCACTGGGAAAAAATAAGACAAAGGACACAGAAAAAGGGGAAAGGAGTAGTGAAGGAATATTCGTGAGAACGTTTTTACAGCAGATGGCCTGCAGAGGACAACACACATGGTGAAAATATTCCGGTGGGATGGGAGGGGGGGAAGGAGCAGAAATTCCTGCTTTCCACACTATAACCAATTTCAGGCTGATTATTCCTGTTGTCAACAAGTTGAAGTTTGGAGTTCAGACACTGGCTACTTGCCATGTCCTGCTGCTAGGAGGCACTACATCTACTATAGCTCAATTTGGACAGTCATGACTTTAAAGCAGAAAACTGTGACACAGGCCAGCAGGTGGGACGAGCCTGGTCCTCTGACCTTACCGATAAAAAATGGGGGCCTGTAACTACAAACCCTGTAGCAGAGGGTACAAACACATTCTCAGCCAAAAATGAAAAAGTAATAAAAGTATGTTATTGTGAACGGATTTTTTTTTTAATTTGTTTTTAATTTTCAGAAATGTGTTGCTGTCATACATCAAACAACGTACCACTTTATTACCTCTAAAGCCAAACCGTTTGCCTTTGTTTCAATTTTTGTGCTCTTTGTTAGGACTTAAGATAACTTGATCTTCCCCTTTTAAATTAATCTGTGTTAATGTGACATCACCTTATTCACGTAACTCAGACCAAGTTTTCACTGCTTGGTAAAAAGCCTTAAATAACATTTAAAAGACTTAATTATAAAAGAGGTACATCTTAGTACATTTGTGATACTGCAAAGAATGATCTACTTTTAAGCAACGCTGAACATCTTGCAATGGCTACTGACTTGAAAAATATGTTTGACTTACCTTCAGTGGCTTGCTGTTCTGGGGCTGGGGCTGGGAAAGACCTGTGCAGAGGGTAAAACCAAAACAACCTTAGATATGCAAAGTACTCAAAAGTGCAAGCAACTGCAACTTGTAAGATAATGAATTAATCAATCTAAAGCAACAGAGTGAGTAGTCAAGAGAGTGGTCAGCAAGCTTTGCATTCTGAGAAAGGAGAGAGAAAGAGCTAGATTAACAGAAAGCAAAGGCAATCAGGCACAATTAAAATGGTTAAATCCAGAAAGCATTACATTACAGTATTAGAAGTTCCTGCCAACATACCACAGGACAGAGGAAAAACAACAATGAAGCCTTTGTTTAATAAAAGCTGACCTTTGGAGTCTAAGCCAATTGGAAAATAATGGAAACATTTTTTTGGTAAATGAATGAATGTACTTTTACTTAGGACAATGCATTCGTAATCTGAGAATCATTCATAATTTGCATGTACTAAGAATAAATGAGAGAAATGTATATAATATATATTATATAATCAATTTCATTTTCTTGTGCATTGGATATATCCTTCAAAAAAAGTTTAACATGCTGTTAGATTAGCAAGATGCTCTGTAAACCACACAGACCTTACATCGAAATCACACATTTTCAGCATTGTGTCTGTGACAGGTACAAGCTGTGCAAATGATATTTCAGACACACCCCACACTTTGTGCATGTTTGGTAAAGCAATACCTATCAGACTCAAGTCGCTCAGCCGAAGTGACGGGCTGAGTTTTAAACCTCTCTGAGGTCTTTCTATCCTCAGAGGGTGCTATATATCGTCTGGGGGGTCGGGATCTGTTCCTAGCTCTCTCACTTCTCCAGGGCACTTCTGCAACTGTAGAAAATCCCTCTTCCCTACCACCACAAAACAGAGGGTACAAGCAGCAGCATTAGAGGAAGGAAAAGGAAGAAGAGGCTCAGTGCAGCTGCAGAGGATAAAATGATTAAAAATTTTTAAAAAGTCCCCAGATTAAAATGGTGGACAACATCTTCCGTTAGCAAACCAGCACCCCAGGCCCCTTTAGAAGGCTGAAGATAACAATAACTGATTGTAACAAGCAGTAGTGGTTAGAGTGGGCAAGCAGTTATTCTTTAAGAAGTTGAAGAGATTCAAGAACTGGTTAATTTTTCGAGGTTAGTCCCAGAGAGAAACACTAGCATGAGCCGAATGCTGAGATAATTATTAATTCATCACATACTGTTCAGCTTTCTGAGGGCTTGTGGCACTCTTCAGGTAAGAGTGGCGGAGCTGGGCCACAGAAACCTTCACATCAGTGGGTAAGTGATCTCCATTGGTGATGGCCTCCTGAGGAAAAGGCTTTCGGCTATGGATGGGTCCCTGGTTGGGGATTGGGGGCACAGACCTGCTTTGGGCACTGCTTGTGTCTGATATGTACTGGGATACAGGTCTTGCTGAATCTGGGGCCCATCTTCCACTGACCAATGAAGCAGGGTCCTGGACTCTAGCCTGGGCCTGCAGATAGCTGGTGCCTCGTTGGTGATGCCAGCTATCTGCCCTTTCTTCTACCTGTCTAGATCTTGAATGCATTGCTTCAGTAGCCTGTAGTCTGGAAACATGCTCACTGACCTCCTCCCTTCTAGACCGTCCTCTATGCCTCCCTCTATGGTCCTCCATTGCCTCTCTGCTGGCTGAAAAACGACTTTGGTTGTGCAAGTTTAAGTCAGTCTCCTCAAGCCTTCCACGATTGCAGTCTTCAGTGCTTCTCTCTCGCCTCCGAATTTCAGAGGGCAACACTGCCTTTCGGCTTCGCAGAAGGCCCACAGCCCTCACATCCTGCTGCTCCTCCCATTCCTCAGTTTCAGCCTTGGCATCTGGCCGTGCCTGGTTGCCAGGCTCGATGTCCATGGAGAGGTAGCCATGGTAGCCAGGGTCGTGGCTCTCAGTTTGGCGGTCAGTGTGGGACTGATAAAAAAGCCGAGAATTCAGTTGCTCCTGGTAGGTTGAGCGATCACTGTAGTTCAGTAAGGGCTGTGTGTGACGGCGGTACACTGGAGCTTCTGATCTAGAGACCAGTTCACGTCTCCTGTGTGTCTGCTCATCAAGAGCCAGTTTTTCCCTGACTCTGACTCTTCAGGAAGGAGAGAAAGAAGGGTTAAAACCAACCTAGCAAGAGTACGTCTCCCTGATTTCCAGAATATTCTTGTTAAGGAACCCATTGTTCTTCAAAATTCAATACATTTGGGCAGAAATAGGAATTCTATTTTTAAAGTAAGCTTAAAAAAACATAAAAGGAGGGAGGCACTATTACACAGCTGTAAAATGCAAACAATACAATAAACCAGTAAACACTTTTTTGGATTTAAAACCTGATGAAATTTTATATCTCCATTTAGAGCATTAAATAACTAAGGAACAAAAATGAAGCTGAAAAAAGACATTAAAATTCTTCTCTTTACTGAAGTCCTGCTGATCTTTCATGTTTAAGGATTTCATTTACAGGTTGGCCATATTAACACGTGGTCAAGTTGTCACCCTGATAACCTTTGGGAAAACACTGAGACACTAATACAGTACCACAGTACATCTTCCTTGTGGCAGCAGCAGTAATGAGAAATGTGCGCTAGAGCTGAAACATTCCCCAGACGTACCGTAACAAATACTGCCTGAAGCTGAAAGGAATGTGAAGCTGGAGTCACTTACAACTGGCAGAAACAGCATGTTCAGACTGCTACAGAATTAAACCATAACTCACTTTGAATATTCATCCCTTTAACTGGTTATTCATTAAAGCAAGCCTGTAAGACCATAACCATTCTTTGTAGGTTGTGAAGCAATGGAGAGAGAGAGAAATCAACAATTTGTTGTGTGCTTGAACGTTTCTGCTTCAACATATTGTGAAATAAATGTGTTAATGTAAATGGAACTGCTCCCTGGTGGTATGCCAGTGTTTCACTCTAAATCTTTAATTACAGTTAATTTATTTTAAGGTTAACACTCAAGTTAAGCTCTCCACAGGGGGCAGGCAGATGGCAAGAGCCCCTCGCTTAAACCATTGAGTATCAAGTACTTGATAATGTTCTACATAAACTCTTGCACAAAAAAAACCATTTAATTCCAGAGAAAGCACTCAGTGGCCTGCTTTTTCTTATGGTTTAAAACAAACCATAAAATGGCAGAACATTAGAAAGTACTATAGAATAGTACTATAAAATAGTTTATCTTTATTTTTTTTTCTGAACAGCTGTCACTACACTCATTTCTTCATCTGTTAAGTGATACACTGCTGCAATTGTAACATTATACAGAAGTGAATGTATATCTTTTCACTCCTCCAGTATTAGGCTTTGTTGCTGATTCTTTCACATGACCACAGTGTGAACAGAGATGTCTTAATGAGCCTCATGTGGCTCAACAACATTGGAAGCCATCACCAACTGCTCAGGAGAAAGAATAATCTCCATATTATATGTTTTTGCATGTCTCTAAACATTGATAGCGACAGTATAATGCTATCAGTGAATATGATAACAATATAAACATAACCTGAGTTTCATTGTGAAAGATTCAGAAGAAAAACTGAAAGTATTTTAAAAAGAACTTGATTTGTTGTAGTTATTATTTCCATTTGTGCTTCCTCTCTTGGTCGCACGTAAGAAATCACTCGGAAAAGTCTGTTCACTCAAGGCAAGTGAAAAGAGACGAGCCAGGACCAAATATTTCTCTCTCTCAACACTCCTCTACATGAATATTGAAGCGTTCTATGCAAAGGTTTAATATACGTGTCGACTTCCACTTTTTCCCCCATTGTATTTCATCATACCAGATTTAACTGCATTTCGATGTCTCTGATTTTACCATATGAACATCAAGAAACACTTTCTCTGTAGGACACTTGCATGACATAACCTACTCTTACCTTATTGGCTAGATGTAGTGCGTTGTGTCTACACGCTAGAGGCTGTATTTACACCACAAGTCACGTCAACCAATAGAAATAACGGTGGGCATGCACAGGCAGGTGACAAACAAAAATTCAAGATGGAGGAGGATAAGTGGAATGTTTTCCCTGTTCTATATGTGTAATGTGCTTACACACTAAACAATGGACATATATGCATGCAGCTTGTTTGTCTAAATGGTGTATACATGGCCAGAAAATCCAGCAGGAGACAAAAACATTTGGGCCATCTATATGAAAATTGCCCTAACCTGACAAACCAGAACACTAAGTGACACACTGCCAGGCACAAAGGAAGTGAACTTTTATATTTTGCATCATAAAGAACCAGGAAAGAATTCCCAGCACCGTCCTCCATCTTGGATTTTCATCCACCGTCTGCCTGTGCCTGCCCACCCTTGGAACTTTTGGTTGACAAGCCTGCACATCAGAATCTACTGCAGCAAAAATTGAAACACAATTTGTCATGCACTGTGTATGTGGAAGCTCTCTCCATTGACATGAATATAATTATGATGTGATGAAGTGGCAAGTGAACACGTAGAGTAAGATCTCCCACTTATAAGCACAATATGAGTCCTAGGGCAAGATTTCTAGCACTACCATTGACCTACCACTGTAATATGATTGGAATTCTAAGCCACGCTGGATACAATTATGTCAGGTAATTGCCATTAATGTAAACAGCAAGAGAAACTGTCAATGTCTATACACTCAAACTATCCCAATCACAGCCACTAACTAGCAGAGTCACAGGAGGATACAGAAGCACAGTATCCTTGCCTGCCAGTTTTAATGGATGAAAAATTGGAACTTTCTCCATAAAACGAGCTTATGGCAGCATGGCATTTTTTCTGACTGCTCAACCCTTCACACATATTCAAACTAAATCAGAATATCTCCTCCAGGGCTAATTCTCCCATTTCACATTTCATCTCTCATGAGCAGTGTTCATTTCAAACTAAGTGAATAAGACACTGGGCTTGATTCATCAGATGGGAAATATAATGAAAACAAAACATCAGTAATAATCACAAAGATTGTGGATTTAAAACATTTTTCCCCCCAAACAGTGCTCCACACTGAAACAGAATAGGGAATGAGTCAGTGCCTGTTTAATTGATGAGCTGACTGGTAATTAGTGCTGTTAAAAAGCAGCTGTTGATCTTGTAAACTCCAGAAGTGATTCACACACAAAGCTTAAAAAAAAAAAAAGAGGTCCACCACTTCTCAACAGGGATGAGGCTGATGGAAAAGGTGTGTAGATATTCTTGTTAGGGCAATGAGAGGGTCAGTTTAGATATGAATGAAGTCAAAACCCTTCACCTAGACTTTCATATTCATCCAAGCTGCGATGACTAAATAATAATCTATATTGTTCATCATTTATACAAAATCTAGTATTTGCAGGACTTTTCTTTTTAAGAGAATGCATTATTATCAAAAATGAGATGAAATTTTATTTTGTAGTACAAAGCCTACCATAATTGAAACTATTAATAAGCAAACTTACTCACATATCCATTTCTAAAGGACCAGAAGGTTATATTTCCACTTCTCTAATAGTAATGTAGACCTTAACCATTGGCTGACCTGTAGCAGTCCTATGGCCCTTTGGACACAGCTTTGGACAGAATCAGACACATTTTAAAGCTTTCCCTGTTCATAAATACTAAGCTCAAGACAGGGCTTGTTAGTTTTCTGCATTTAGATCATGTCTGTTGGAAACAGGGAACACTGTAAAATATACAGTGCACCTCTGGGACCAAGGTTTGGGATCACTGGTCTAAGTGAAGGGTCTAAAGATGGCTTTGAACATTGCCATAAGGTTAGATGGGGTAGGTATTAAAGAGTGTGTCAGACACTCAATCATCCTGAAAGGCAGGTACCTGGAGGGCCAGTTGATTGGGGAGTGAGTGTCACCTTCTGAGTCAGTCTGGAGTGACCACTGACTGGCTGGTTGGCTAGAGGAGCTAAATGCAGCAAGAGATATGCAAGTGAATCACCTGCTTAATTTAGTCATTATTCATGGGACACCACACAATAATGAACGTATGTGTTTCATATTTCAGATCTTAAAAATCACTCTTTCAAGGAACCTGGAGAAGTACACAAGCTAGATTTAAAACAAGAGATTGGAATTTTAACATTCAATGCATGCATGAGAAGTCAATTAAAAAAAAAGAAAAAGAAAAATTGTATTGAGCCTTAAAACTGACAGTGTAAACAGCAGTAATGCCAATGCAGAAAAATCCTGAACATACTAAGCATAGACAAAAACCAATCCGTCTCTTAAAACATTTTGTTAAAATCACATGTAATGTCTCAAGAACATCTGAATGCTGTAGAACGTCAAGGGGATGATGAGGGTAAAAAGTTAGAGTAAACCTTCCAGTCTCAGTGACTGTAACCCTCCAGCAATGACAGTAATACAGCACTGACCTGACACAGAAGAGGAGCTGTTGCCAGTTTATGAAATTTGAGCTTGAGCTGCAGTGACCTGCTGCTTTAAGGCCATGTCTTAAACTTTTAACCCAATTCAGTCAAAAGAAAGTAATGCTGACATGTCAAACTGAATTGCAACAGAGATTACTTAAGTAAAATGTGCAAGAATGGGACAAAGTGGGACCCAGTTTCTCATCATAAGCAAGAATGAGATAGAAAGGCATAGTAGTTCAACTTGGGAATGAATGATTAAAAGAAAAAAAAAAGCCAATTTGTGGTGCAATATATCTAGATGGGTGCTTTACTTTTATTTTTTACTAACATACGAGTTCACTAAAGTCAGTTGATACTTTGACATGTGTGTGCACTGAAAATTAACTGCAACTCTATGACTGATGAAAAGTTATACAGTATGTGCCATATTCTGACACAGAGGTCACAAACAGGCCTACCACAGTCCAGGTCTGCACACAGATGTTGTCCTATTCAGACCTGGGCTTTGTCCTATTCATAAGAATTAAACATTAAGCATTCATTAAATGAGGCTTCACTGTACATCTAGCAAAAAGCCTGTTAAAATAGATTCATTCATTTAAATTCATTTAAGTGGACATTACTCTGCTTTAGATGAGAAACGTGACCAGTGCTTTTTCAATGAATGCCCTGGCTTTTTTGGTGTATTATGTATTTTTGGTAAGTTACACTGTAATGCTGTGTAAGAGCTATCAATACTTTGTGTGTTGTGTAGCCGACATTGGTTTAAATATTTAAGAAAGCTCATTACTCCATGTAAAATGACTAAAAGCATTAGCTGCTCAAAATGCTGTGAATTATGGTAAATGAAATGTCTGTGCTGCATTGTAATGTCCTTTAGCCCTCCTCAGCAATCCAGGACCAAATAGATTTTTAGAGCTGTGACTCAAGTGGGGAACAGCAAAATTTTACTGATTACATAAAGACCAGCAATTTCAGACATGATCCAATAACATCCTATTAGTTTTACTTGTTTAGAGTCATTGAAATGTGCATGTGTGTCAATAAATGTTGTATTGTTATATTATATATTAGCATATATTGTTGACAGTTAAATCTAAGTTTATACATGTTAATTCTACATCGTTCTTTCATTGAGAACTATACAGCTAGAATGAAAAGAGACAAATTAATAATGATAAAGTGAACATTAAAGAAGAACAGAGAGAGCACCCAGCACTGTGGGTGCCACTTTAAAGAGGATCTGTTGGTTTTGCCGAAGGAATGAATCTGTAAAAGACATTACAAATTCAGAGCACTGTTGGCCAACCCTCTGTCAAAAAATGAGCAAAAAAAGAGAGGGTTATCACTGGGAAGTAAGTCTGATTTAACAGAAGCTGAAAGGAGAAGTATGCAAGATGAGTTGCAAATGAACATCTCTCAGTAGACGGGGCATTTAAGTACACAGAAATTAAGCGAAATAAAGAAGAAAATAACTATTTGAAAACAGATGTGGATATTCATATAAAGGCACATCTTTTTTCAGTAAAATCTTTGACAGTTCACAAATTACAACCACAGAAAATGACCCAATATTTATCTCTGGATTCAGGGTCCATTGAATACAGTTTTTGATCTACATTCTGGGATGTAAAAAACAATGCTCAACTCAACATATCAAATTCACCTGCACTAGTGGTGGGAAATATGATATTTGACCGCTATAACATTAAATAGATGGTGGTATAGGTGGCTGACTGGTTGTCCTGCATATTTGGATTAGGTGCAATGTAGTGTGGGTAACGTTAAAGACAAAATATAAAGGAAAAAAAATAAATAAATAAAAAACTCGCTGTATATATAGTTGTGTATATACATGTTGCTTTAAAGGCTGAACTATTTTGCAGCAGGGTCAAAACATTGTGAACACGAGGTATTTTGATGTAGGTGCAACATGGTGGTGCAAAATTTAGTGATGCTGTCACATGGCTCTTGCTTATGGTAAGTGAGTTATGCTCTGTGACAGACTTACGCCCTTGTGCCCAGTGACTGTGGCCCTGAACAAGATGAAATAGTTAAAGAAAATTAACATATCAACCCTTTATCTGCCTTTTTTAAACCTTTCATATTTCATTTGTTCAGATGTGTTTGGCTATGAATAATGGTTAATTCAACAAGTAAAATCTGCTGAACATACCAAGTGGACTATGAAACAATTTTGCATTATCCACAAAATAGATAGACAGGCTAAATTAAACAGACCTATGTCCCTGAGGACTTTCTTTGGGTGTACTCACACTGTGATCCGTACCATGCCCAACCAAATTTGAACCACAAAGTCCAGTTCGTTTGACTAGTGTGATCACTTCATGCCTTATTCACATCCAGGCCCATTTAAAGAGGTGGGCTCAGGCATGGTTCTCTCTGACCCTGCCTGGGTCTACTCCTGAGATGCAGTATTTGCTTAGATATTCAGAACGAATCTCACTGTAGAAGGAAAATTGTGAGTACTGCCTTACCAACAACTCTGTTTCTGCAATCTATGACCTTTCTGAAGGTTTAGACTTGGACAATGACAAGTAAAGCAGTCCATACTGTGTGTCACATTAAGAAAAATGGCAACATCATAGCATAACAGCTGAGAATAGTCAGCTTACCCTTGTCTGAGGAGCAAATTGTGGGCTTGTTGATCAATGAGCTGATTTCCAGGAGAAGTGGGTGTTTGGCCTGCTATGGGTGAGCTGGGGACTCCTGTTAGCCCCTGTTCTCTGGCGGGAACTTTTGCAAATCCTGAAGTGTCCATGTATATAGTAGAGGGGTCGGGAGCTGCTCCTCCTCTGTCCTGTGCTCTCCGCTGGTTCTCCAGGTTCATCCTCTTCTCTTGTTCAGACAGAGAGCCAATGCACTCTTGGTTGTAATCCTGCTCTGAGGTCTGAGCAGTTGTCCGGACAGAGCGAGAGCGGGAGGTGTAGGCATTGTGCTCCACACCCTCCCTCCCCTCCACTTGAAGCCTGGACTGCCGGTCAGAACCCTCAGGCTCTCTCCGGACTCTGGAGTAGTGGCCGCTGAAGTCAGCATCTACCTCTTCGTCCAGCAGGATGCGGCAGCGCTCGGTCAGTTGCCGGCGACGCTCGGCTTTGTAGCGGGCGATTCGCTCGGCTTTGGACTCCTGCTCAGCAGTTTCCGCAGAGCTGGGCTTGTAGGGAGGGTCAGTGTGGGCCTGGGATCTGGACACATACTCAGAGTCTCGAAGGTCCAACACACCAGAAACTTCATCTTTACCAAAGTGCTGAAGAGGAACTGAGGAATAAAAGTCATAGGGAATTAAAGTTAATAACTGCATAACAGTTTATTTTCAGTAATCAGAGTTAATCATGGATTGGACGGTAAATATATAAAATTCCCATCAAGTGTCAGAGATCAAAACTATCATGTTTTCAGTATTACACTGGGATTATTAAAATGAATGAACTTAAATATGAAATTAACCACATTGCTGCTATTTTTAGGCAGTTTACACAGTCTTCAGCCAAAATTATTTTTTACGTTATCTTTATTTTATTATTGTACTTTTTAAATTTAATTACTTTTTCCCTTCCATGTTGCAATGAAAATCATTAACACATGAAAAAGGATTACTATACTGTAGCATTTCATTTAATCTAGTAGCTATTTAATTGTTCAAAGCCAACCATTATCACTGGGCGCAATGTGGGAACACACCCTGGACAGGGTGCTAGTCAATCATAAGGCATTACACACCCACCCAGTCACCTACTCACACTTAGGGACACTTAAAGACATGTCTTAGATAGTAGTCTGTATAAAAGTGAAATGTTTAATTGTAAGCATTTACTGTACATCATGTTTTTGGAAAACTGAAACAAATTATACATATTCAACTTGACAAGTGTGGGTTATTGTTTTTTCTTTGAAAAACTGATAATGAAGATACCATGCAAGCCCTCTTCACCATTAACATCATCTTACTTGTGCATGGGTCACATGAGTCTGCTGCTCGAGTGTATCTGGGAGTGTCCTCCTCCAGCAGCCGATTGGTCACCAGACCGGCACTTGGAAGGGTAAGTTGAACGTCGCTGTCTATTCCCTCCAGGCGCCGTGAAATTCGTTCTTTCCTGAGAGGAGCGAGACGGATAGATGTAAATGTATCACTGAAATGGATGATAGACACTGAAAAACACTCACATTTGAAGCTTGCTAATGTATACATATGTCCATGTATTCTAATTCATTAGCGCAACTGTTGATTAAAAGGTCTCACCTGTTCATGTCCCAACAGTCACTCTGGCTTGTACTAATGCTTTCAAAATGCTTCCTTAGCTCTGAGACTGCAGAGAAAGAGAAACATTTGTCTCAGTGAGGTTTATGTCTCTGAACATAAAACAAAACTCAAAGGAATCAAAACTCACAACTTAAATGTTGTTGAGAACACCATATATGAGGGGTTAAATTAGTAAAAAAAAATAAATACTATGGCAGTACAATACGCAAGTCATTGTTATTGCAGGAAAAGGGGCTTCTGTTTGTTAATAAAGATGGATTAAGTATTATACTTAACAAAAAAAGAAAAAAAAAATTATTCCACTTTGCAATGCACAAACTTGCCTCATCAGTAAAGAAATCATTCTTACACAAGCATTCACAGCATCATCATGTATCCATTAAAATCCAAAAGCTTTCAAGCAACACTAAGATTTTCCTGGCCTTCACAGAGCACCACAGCTGCTGGAATGAAGTTCCTGCTATGAGCCAAAACATGCCTAAAGTACCTCAGAGTATGTGCATGAAGAAGTTTCTGAATGTTTACACCTAATATTGCTTTAAAAAGAAATCCTCAGTCAAAGCTTTGTGTTTCTTTTTTTCCCCCAGAGAGAATCACACTGGTGTAACCACGTTTACCACTAGTTCAGTGGTGCCTAATGTCTAAACTGTTGCACAAAAAAAGTTCAAGATAACTGAGAATTGACTGAAAAAATTATCTTCACATTTCACTAGACAATGAGTCAATATGACAAATGATTACATTCAAGATTATCAGCTACATTTTTCCCCCTTCAACTAAAAATAAATCAATAGACAAACCAAATATTCCCATTAAAAGTCCTAGTCTCAATCCTGCTGTTGACAATACACTGACATTTAATGTGTACACAGGACAGGTTTGAATATCAAAATCTTGGTTTATAAACGCAGAACAAGTTGTGTCCCTCAACTACCTTTCACCGTAAAATTAATCTGTTTAAAGGGATCTTACCAGATGGAGGCTGTTCCTGTGTTAGATTGACTAAATCATGTTCTCCCATTTTTGCAATCCAAGTGCAATAATAACCAAATTGTAAGAAGGATATTAGTCTTTCTTACACAATACAGTAGCTTTTAGGGCCACTACACAGAGATCACCACTTGCTTAAGAACAGGTGACCACAAGCAGGCCAAAAATAGTCCATCAATCCACATAGAGCCCAACCCCCAAAACTAAACGCACTGAGACTAAGAAACCCACCCAAAGAACCAGTAAATGAAGAAAGTAAATAAGGAAATATCCATGTTCTGACATAATACATTTGTCTTTTCTGAGAAATTATACAGATATTAAAAGACAAAGATTCGAAAAATACCAGCAAAATAAGTGCAGTGGAACAAAGTAAACAATCATTTTATCAATTCAAAACTATAAAGTGCAAGTGGTTTTGAGATGATACGACAATTTGTACTGACCCTTGGGGAGACTGGCCAGAGAATCAACAGCCTTGTTGGTCTGAGGAGCCTCGTCTTTATCCTCAAAAGAGAACTGTTTCTGGAAACTGAGAGAAAGAGACAGAATACTTGCTTGGACACAAGGAAGTGAATAAAGTGCTTAAGCATATATAAGCCATTCACAACAACATTGTCAGAAGGTGGAAGGCAGCATTTTAAGAGAGAAAAATATATCACAACCTACAAGAGCTTTCTAAGCTTATATCCCATGACTGGAATTAGTTCACTGTATATACTGTGCTGACAGAAAAATAGTTTCTTGCCAGTAAATGGTGTTATAAAACACCCCACGAAGGTCACAGAAGCATCTTCAAGCACGTCAAAGCGGCACAAAAAGAATAAGTGTTGTCTTATAAATAACTACAAAAACAAATCCAGGCTATTTCTGGAAACGTGAGAAATGTAAAAGTAGCATTCATTATCTGTCTCTGTGGGTCTACTCTTCTATAGAGGAATGGATTAGTGTAATGCTGAGCTTGTTAGAGATACGACTGATCTGGGTCATTACGCAGAAACCATTTGTGTAATGGGAACATCTTTTTAGTATGAAGTATATATATATATTTGTGCATTTGTTTGTATAAGGCAAAATGTGTTGTTGGACATATCCCCTTTTACATTCATTTCAGAAATCTGGGCTCAACTGAAAATAAAAACAAGTAAAACTCATGATCCATACAGATTTCTCAATTCAAAGAACAACTACATTCTCTTAATTACTCATCAAAAAAAACAAATTACAAAAATGACTGACTGTACTTCTGATCGTTTCTGATCCCCACGAGCAGATACAGCCGTTTGCTATTTAAGCTCATTGATTATTTGCAGTTCACTGAAACACTGAGCTTTACAAGTTAATCCAGTTGTTACAGAAATAATCTGCTAAGGATGAGAAATGTAGAGTAAACAACACTTGCCTAAGAGCCCTACGCTGGAGCTTGGGCTTGCCAACTTTGGTGTTGCTCTCTCCTGTGATACCTGTACAAATAAAAAAGACAATCATTTAAGAATTACAAACATAAATAAATAACACAGTATTACAGAACACTGAGTTCATTTAATTAGACGTACTGCTTTAATTAAATGAGGTACTGCTCAGTAAACCAATCACTCCAATGTCCAGGCATTTAGCATACCACAAAACCCAACTGTACTAAAAGACCCTATGGCTTCTATTAATGTGTTATAAATCAATAGGTTTTACTTTATTAAAAAGAAAAATCAATGTGAATTGATTTTAAATGTAACGTATTATATCCCTTTTTAAATAACGTTCCTGCAACATCTGTGACATGTTTTGGTCAAAATACCACATAGACCAGCCAAAACCTCACTTTAAGCCTGTCTAAACTGCCCTGCTCAGAGCTACTGGTTTCATCTGTTTAACTTCAAGTGAGGGGCACCCAGGAGTGAGGTACAAGGAGCAGAAAAGTTGGCTTTTAAATTTATTTCTTATTTCTCTGTGCTCTGTGTTCCTTTTGCTGCTTTAAACTTCATCTTTGGGCTCTCACAGAAATGTGAAACCAACACTGACTGGAGAGCCCCAATGGGTAGTTTGGACAACTCTGAAGTGGTTGATATTTACATAAAACTTCGTACAAAATCAGAATTACTCATTTTATCCGAGTTTCTCAGATTCACAAACAAACTGACTATTGTTTTATTTCAATGGGTGGATCCAAATCAAGAAACATACAGAAACCTCTAATTAAATCCAAAACGTACACTCAATTTTACCACAGATTTTAACACATATACACATGCCAAAGTCAATACATCACTATGAGCTCACACTCACAATACAAGCTGCTTTTATTAAGTTAATTGGGTATGGAGAATATTCATTACAATACCCAAAATAATATCATCTAGAAAGATGAAGCCATACTTGTCTTCATCTGATATTAGAGATATACTGCAGGAGGGTGGGGAAGAAGGAGAAACAAAAACACAACACCACCACATGTGTTTCTACTCTAGCTCATTCTCTCTATTTCTTACACAGATGGATAGACTGCTGGACACACACATCACTGCCCATTCATATGTGTGAGGCTTTCGTGCCAGTAAGTGAATCAGTGTTACATGTCCCTCACTCTTTACAAATGTTATTTGAGATGGCACAGTGAGGGAGAGCCATGAAGCTTCTCTCTGGTCTCTGCTGTGTTTTGGTATTGAGTGTGTTTTCACAGCTGGAAAGAGTATCTGCTAAAAACATTCCACACTTGCCAGGAATCCCCTTTCACCTCAGAGCACAATGCCAGCTGATGAGGCAAGAGTGACTGCAGAAATGGAGAGAACTAAGAAACTGAAAAAACAGAGTAAACAAAAGGAGCAATTTGCCTGAAGTGAAGACAGGAGTCAACTGAAGGGAAGGATCACTCACCTGCATGCTGATTCACAGCTGCTGAGGTACAAAGCCTAGAGCATCATACTCATTCTCCTAACCGAACCCCTTATCCTTAAACCTTTTACAATCTGACCTCATCTCTGACAGGGAGTTATGACTCAGCTACTCAAGCAGAGGCATGAATTGTCTATGGAATATTAGTTATTTAAAATATCTCTACATGGCTGATTTTATTAGAGCATTAACACAAGAAAAAAATACTTAAGCCAGCAGTCCTGACAACTTTACACTTAAACTCTCGAGATTAAATTGACATAAGTTGTTTGGTGTAAGGTCAGAGGGGGGAGAAGAAGGAAGAAAAAAACTAATTTAATATTATTCTAAGTCAGGGATGTTCAAAGTTCGGCCCCCGGGCGAAACGTAAGATGTTAATTGGCCTGCGGCATCACTTATGAATACATCATTAGAGGCCTGCTAGCACTTGGCAGTTTTTCCTTTCACCTGATGGTGACTGCAGTGTACTAATGTATAGGATATTGCACCACTGTGTTAATATAATCCATTCATTTTTCTGGACCAGCAAATTAATTCACAATGACATTTGGTGATGGCTGCAGCAAAAAAAAAAAAAAAAAAAAAAGAATATTAATGACAAATGATTACATTCAAGATTATCAGCTACATTTTTCCCCCCTTCAACTAAAAATAAATCAATAGACAAACCTGCATGCTGATTCACAGCTGCTGAGGTACAAACCTAGAGCATCATACTCATTCTCCTAACAGAACCCCTTATCCTTAAACCTTTTACAATCTGACCTCATCTCTGACAGGGAGTTTGTTAATGTATAGGATATTGCACCACTGTGTTAACATAATCCAGTCATTTTTCTGGACCAGCAAATTAATTCACAATGACATTTGGTGATGGCTGCAGCAAAAAAAAAAAGAATATTAATGAATACAAACTTGACAAATGTGTTTTTCATATTTCGAATAGACTGTTATGAATAAGGGCGGCACGGTGGCGCAGCTGGTAGTGTCGCAGTCACACAGCTCCAGGGGCCTGGAGGTTGTGGGTTTGATTTCTGCTCCGGGTGACCGTCTGTGAGGAGTTGGTGTGTTCTTCCTGTGTCCGCGTGAGTTTCCTCCGGGTGCTCTGGTTTCCTCCCACAATCCAAAAACACACATTGCAGGTGGATTGGCGACTCAAAAGTGTCTGTAGGTGTGAGTGTGTGAGTGAATGTGTGTGTGTGTCTGTGTTGCCCTGTGAAGGACTGGCGCCCTCTCCAGGGTGTATTCCCGCCTTGCGCCCAATGATTCCAGGTAGGCTCTGGACCCACCGCGACCCTGAACTGGATAAGGATTACAGATAATGAATGAATGAATGTTATGAATAATTTAGGAATAATATATTTGTAAATTGAAACTGCTCCTTAAGAATTTAGATATGGTCCAGTTCGGCCCCCTTTGAAAAATGTCCGGACACCCCTGTCCTAAGTCTTTACAACAGTAACTCTTCATGATCCACAGTCTTTGCAAAACTGCATTGTCTTAAATGTGACGGAGGGGCAGACTTTAGTCTTATTTTAGGAAGTTCTAGTGTATGGTTTACATTACAAGTGTCCATTACCATAACTTGAGCTACATGTGTAATGAGCATTTTAATATTTCTGCCTCAAAAGATACATCAATATACATGAAGCACCTCAGAAATATGGTACACCCCCCCCCAAAATAAATAAACAGATATAATAACAACAACAAACAGCATTAATATCTTATTTTAGCACACAATGGAAGTGCTACATTTAGGCTTGACAGTCATGCTTGTTTGTGTCAGCTCAGTTGCTCTACTTGGCCCCGTGCCCCATGATGCTGAGAAGATAATCATACACAGTCTAGTGTGACATTTACAGCACTTCTAATGGCATGCCTGCTATTCCTTAGCTGTTTAACATACACACAGACTGCCACTGACACACACACCTATCTGGAATATTCCAACCACAGTTCTAATTACAAAACCTGGGTGACATAAACAAGCCTGGACATTTATATGGTTCTGCTGGATGCTGGTTTCCTTTCCTCCTCCCCCTGAGACATCTCATAATTTGCACACCTGTTTTAAGGCCCAGTCACTCAAGGTTAATGTTCTAAAAAGGAGATAAGATGCATGACACAAGAATTCTGTCAGTATTCTGTCTCATGTCTATAATATGTCATGGCCTGGTTAGCGGGGAGCCTAGGAAAAGTATTTAAGTATTAAGTTGCAATTTAACTTTCAGCATGAAGATTTGTGAAAAGATGATAAAAATGCAGGTCAAACAGTTCAACGTTCAACATGAATTGCCACCTACCAATGTTCTTCCAATATCAGAAAAAACAGCAAATCAATGTGAAATGTTGTAATATGAGGAAATCAATGAACAAATAAAATTAACCTGCTTTTCAGAAGGAAAAAACAAACCTATAAAATGTTTACTACACTGCTTCAATTGGAAAGAAAAAGCAGGCAATAAGAAGTTTTAAAACAACAGGTAATAAAAGCAAATTAGTGAGAAAGCTGCCTAGCAGTGCAGTTAAGTTCTCGACACTAAAGCAGGCCAAAAAGCAGAGAGGGTTTTCCATAGCAACACGAGAGTACAATCAGGACAGCAAAGCCTAAGAGTGTTAGTAGAGCGCCTGTCTCAGCTAATGAAGGATTATCCTTCAAGAACCAGTGGGATTACCCTGAGGGGACACACAGGAAGTGTGTCACTTCACTACCTATAGTCTCACTTAGATCATGAATGACTTAATGAAATAGGTGTCCAAACATCAGAGATGTTTTAATAACAGCCCTAAAGCCCCTATGTGAGGGGTTATACACTATGGAGAAATGAGAAGTACTTGAAATGACAGCTGGCCTGTGCTCAACAGGAAAAAACAAAGTGACAAGCTGCTGTACACATTAACACCATCAAACTCATTTATCCATCTACCTCTGGGCAATATATTGCTTGTACCAGCAGTAGTAGCGCACACAATTTATGAATAAAGTGATAAATTATATAAATAGAAAAGGTTTAGTTAGTAATTCTGCAGCAATTCCACTTTCAACGTTCATTCATTCTTAAATATTTTGTTGCATTTTCTGCTGTAGTTAATCCAAGTAATTCCAGACACATCCACAGTACCGACAGAAGGCAGAAACACCATCAGGTCTGAAGCAACCAATCAGTTTTACTTGCACTTATCTCTCAAAGATCAAAGCTTCAGTCACAGATTATCTGATGGTGACCAGTTCTGGTGGTGTCCAGACCTTGTTGTTAAGAAACCCAAATTTTTGTCGATTTTAACACATTTCTGGAGGGTTTTTTTTTATATACACGCATTCTTCTTAATAGTATCTGATAAAATTGACCTTTGGCCATTTCGCCAGAAAAACAAATAAACATTGTGGTCTCTGACTTCTGCAGAGTACTATGCATACAAATTATCTCATAGCTATAAAAGAGTAACTTCCTGTAAATCTGGTTTCTATTTAAGTCATATTTATGATAATCTCTAAAGTTCCGTTTGGAACACTGACAGAGGAAAACAAGCTCTCTCTGTAAGCCTGGGTTAACCAAGTTTATTAATGCTGACGGAAATACGGTCTGATATTGTGTTACAGTGCACTGGGTGATATTGATAAAGTTCATTGTTTTGATATTTTCCCCATTCACAATCTAAGCCTTTTTAAAATGAAAATCCACTTAAAGCACTTAATGATATGAGAACAATGGATCCTCTCTTGTTTGCATAAAACTTAGTTGACAGGCTAAGGGCCAGGCAGATAGTGTAACATTAACATTCATTCACCCACACCTGCTATGAATTGTGCTGCACTAAACCAAGCAGAAACATTTCAGCATGGAGTATAAATGGAAAGTCATGTTCCACTGCAAAAACACCAAGACCCAAACAAAACCTAGCTGCAGTTTGGCACAGGAACAGTAAAAAAAATGTCAAGCTACAAATGTATCAGTGCTGTATATGACACTAATGTACAAAGGTCTACAAAAGCAAAGCTATCCAAGAAGCAAGAAATATGCAGCACTTTCTATCGGATCGCCTTTTCTGCAGTCTGAGAGTCTCCTGTACCTAATCAGCATGTCCTTGGAGGTTACAGCTTGCACCACAAGGACTTCTGAACACAAAAGCAGCATTAATGAAATAGCATCATGCAGCTGCCGGGCCAGGCCTGTTCACACAGTAACAGGACAGTCCCATCTCAGAGCTGCGCAACCAGGCTCTAATCCACTCACCTTGACAGAACTTGACATGGCTGAGATAGTTCGTGATCCACTGGTTCTGGTACATTTTGGCAAAGTTAAGGGAATGAAAAGAGTGGACAGAGGAACAGAAACCGAAAGAAAGAAGCAAGAAGGGAGAGAGAGAGAAAGGGAAATAGAAATAAAGGAAGAGGGTGCAGAAGGAGGAGAAAGACTGAGAAAAAGAAAGGGATGGAAGGAGGAGTGTGGAGGGAGGGGACTGCAGGCAGGCAGCAGTAAGCGAGCGGACTGCAAGGTGATGCAGCCGAGGCTGCAGGAGTGTCCCGGGACAGCCGAGGAGGGAGGGAAGGAGGGCGGGATCTCACTCTCTCTACAGCCACTCTCAAGATAGAGAGAGAGAGCGCACATGAAGTGTGAGAAAAGATTCCAAAAAAAGAGGTTGAGCACAGTGTTTTACGGTGGTAAAGAGAAAAACACAGAGCAAGTAGGGTGGCTATAGAGCAGCTGTGTCAGGAGAGAGAAGGGGAGGTTGATGCTTCTCTTCGACTTGCTCTAGAATGCTGCACTGGCTGCGCAGAGTTGGAGCTGCTCCTAAGTGCTGGATGCAACTCTGCTGTTAAATGCTAACAGGCTAACTAAGCTGTTCACATAAAGCTAATCTGATTACTGACAAGAGACTTCAGGGAGGGAGGGGGAGGAAGAGAGGAGCAGTGTGCGAGTGAGAGTGTGTGCGTATGTGTGTGTTTATATACTCAAACTCTGGAGCAGAGGAAGTGTGAGTGCAAAAGAGGCAAAACGACTACCTCACAGGAATGAGAAATTCCACTCATCCCTTAGCGATGACACACAAGCAATGCTGAGAGAGCAAGAGAGAAATTCTAATATCATTATAGCCAAACCTACTTCACTGCAAAAAGAGGAGTGTTTGATTTATGACCTCCTTATATTATAGGATACTTCCACAGCACTATTTTTTCCTCCTATACTTTTTCAAAACGTATAAATTATGTACTGCAATACCAAACGAACACATTGCAGTCTTAATGACATCTGCCTGAAATAATTAAATCATGCACACTGACATTTAAAGATTAATATAACAGCAAATGAATGAATTGAATGTAAAGAAGTAGTTGAATAAAGCTGTTTTCAGAAGAGAGGAGAGGAAAAAAAAAAAAAAAAAACAACACCCACTGTCTTGTGCTGTGCTCAGCTCTTTGTTTTCACTCTCAGGATGGCCATGCGACAATTTAGTCATGCCCTGTGGAAATTTTGGCCCTCCCCATGTTTGCTCTCGCCAAGGGATGAGACCGTGACAACACACAAAGCTTTGTGCAGGCAAGAGCGTGGACTGCCGTGCGAAATATTCAGAAAAAAGCAACTATCCACATATTTGTTCAAAAAAATTAACATTTTGCAGCAAAAATGGACTGACAAATAGTGAGGCATATGACTCAGCACCGCACTGGATTTTACAACATGGAGATCACTAAGTGCTTTTGAATGCCTACAATTCCGTTCATGTTTTTTCTGATCAAAAAAATCATGCCCAGCAGGCTGCCTCCACTCCTCATTATTGTGTGCTGTATCTATGGACTGGGAAATGGTCTTTTCTCGTCAGGTATTCCTGCTGTGTGGCATCTGGCGGATTTAGAAAGCAGATTTTCCCATTACACCTTAAACAGTGCTGCATTAATAGTCCTAATAAGACTCTGACTATTCTGCATTGCAGAGGACGAAAAAATTCAGGGTCCAAACAGGGCCACAGTGGCTCTCTCACTTACCTCTAACAAAGCTACTGAAAAAATGGGATTTGGGGTAGTGAGGCTGAAAGAAAGAGCGTGGCTGAATAATATTTATATGGATCTGAGATGCTGGTGCTTCATTGTGACTGCCAGTGGCAAAATGTGCATCTATGACATCACTAACATTCTGCTTTACCAGAGCCCCAAAAAACACATCGTTAAACAGGCTAACATTTTAAAATGTCTGTCAAATTTTAACAGCCATTTAGAGATCATATTTTGAAGTAAACTGTCTGTCAATTCTGATATCAATCATCCAAAAAATTATTCATATAAATTAATTTCTAAATTTATCTGAACTAAATGAATACAAAATCACACAACCTCTTTACTTTGTAAATCAATACAATAGGAAAATGAACAATGAGAAATGAGACAATGCGAAATAAATAAAAGGTAAACAGTAAAAGGATAAAAAGTTTGAAGAGAATAAGAAAGAAAATTACATCCAGCAACAATATAAAAAAGTGGCAGTGAGATGTAAAGCTAGTTGACAACTGCCTTTAATGAAAATTTGAATGTTTAAAATGAACTGATTTTTAGTTTACAAGTGCTAATAAAAATGTTTATAAAAATTCCTTTAATTTTTTATATTAAGATATTATTATAATCACACAAGATAAGATGTAAAGATCCTATGCCAATCCATTAGCGCTCCACACAGGGCCCACCACACTCTTCCACCACCAAAATTCCTGTTGAATCCTACACCTCAACTCGAAGGTTGCTGTGGCCATTTATGATCCGAACCGGAACCAGCTATCCTTAACAACTACGCTTACTCATTGAGTCCAGCCCATGAGTACTCAAGCCATCGGGCAGGCACCTCCTCTCATTGGTGTTTCGATAAATTAAGCCCACAACACCACCTCCAGAAGAACAACTAGGGTCTTCACCTACCCACTGTCCAAGATGTTGAGGTGTTGGAAGGACATCATAACTTACTCCCAGCAAAAACTTAATACGACTTGCCTCCATTGCCCACAAATCTTGCCAGTATCTAGATTCTCCCATCGAAGCCACTGGCCTTGTTTTGCCTGTGACGCTGCTGTTGTACACCATGCCTCTGCCTGCTCGTGAATAAAACTAGTCATCATTTGCCTTCTCTCTGGTGATGTGGCCTTACTAAAAGCTTTTCATGGATCACCTGACCCAAGGCCTGCTCTTCTGCATTGTACTAGGCCAATCACATCCTTTAGTTCTAATGAGCTCCTGGCTACCTGCACAGTCACTTTCAGATTGCACTTCCTTTCTGTTTTTGTGATTGGCGCTGCTGTTTTTACCACTGTGTCTTTCGAACCTAACAAAACATCTCATGACTCACCTTTGAACATTTAAATTCCTCAGCTAAACTTGTGAGTGGTAACTAAAGTACTCCTCTCCCATACAATGCCACGCTACACTGCAGCACCCCTAGCAACTTCCTTATGGCATTGTTCATAACCCTTTCCATTCTCTTTACTTCTGTGATTGAATCATACTAAACTGTCAACAGCCATCAAATACGAGGCAGTAAGCCAACCTGCAGACACAACAATTTCAACTTCCCTGGCAAACACAATCTATCAATACTATTAACAGCCTTCACCAGTTCAGCTTTTAGTCCCACAACTTGTTCTGTATCTTTTAGCGCTGCACTATACCATCTACCTAAACTCTTCACTGGTCTCTCCAGTACTGTAGGGATCATTTCTTCCATCAAAAAATATGATATAAATACAAATCAAACCCAAT
Source organism: Hoplias malabaricus (assembly GCF_029633855.1). NCBI lineage: Eukaryota > Metazoa > Chordata > Actinopteri > Characiformes > Erythrinidae > Hoplias > Hoplias malabaricus. The sequence goes on from NC_089802.1 coordinate 11,775,348, forward strand.
ATTGGTTGATTTTAATCACCCAAATGATATATTAGTTGGGTTCTACTGCCAAGTTTAGAGAACAGGACAGAGCACTGCACTACCACAGGTGGGAGGTCAAGCACTGAAATACATTCAGAATGGCATCTGGTCTGGACTATTTCTGGCACATTATCCTGCCTGCTATGTTTCCACTGCAACACTTCTCATTCTTACTCTCTCACACAGATACATACACAAAGTGAAAGAACAGACCTAAAGCATGAAGACTACCATAGACTCCCAATCAAAATGTGTGTTAAGATTTGAGCTGCTACTTAATCCACCACTACAGTGGGATGAGGAAGGAGCAAAGATGATCATAAGCCTGCACCCAGGAACCATTCAAGACACAATCCTACAACATCAAAGACATTCCACAGCATGAGCTAATGCTCCAAATAATCATCACTTGACATGCCATAAGGTCCTAACTAAACCCAAGGACTCACTGGATGATGTCAGCCTACTTTCTTAGACAGGCAGACCTCAGAGGGCCTCACTCTACCTACTCATTAGACATAATAAACTCTCCTGAAAAAGCTTAAATGACACACAACGTAAACATGATATCATCCTCTTATGCAAAACACTTAATTAAAAAGGGCTAATGATGCAGGCAAACATGCACATTCATTCATGCATGAACACAGGTTCCTTGCGTAGCCTCTCGGCACAGAAGAATATCTTCAAGCAGGAGCCAGCTGAATTGAAGGCAGTAAAGTCTGTCAAACACTGCTCAAGAGGAATAAAGCAACAAATTATGCCAACGTCAGACAGTGCCACTGGTGTATTAACTCTTGTTTAGAGCATAGTTAATAAAAGGTTTCATTTATTTATCAATCCTAGACCAAATAGGAATCCAGGGCAGAAGAAGTCAATAAAAATTGTTTATATTCAAGTTTAAAATCTTTGCTCTGGCAGGCGAAGTATCAATAATAGTTTTCGCTCAAAGTTCTTGAAGGACATTTAATGATGCTGGGAATAAGAAAATAAGGAATAATTTTGACTTTGAGGCAGCGGATGGACTTTCACCACAATCACATCTATGCAAACTGAATACATCATTCAAAACTTTTTTAAAAAGTCAAGTAAGCCTTCATGAATTAAGGTCACACGGAATCCCAACTATCCTGCCATTCCTTGTTGAGGTTTGGCTTCTTGGTGCACTTTTTTTTTTTTTTTTTTTTTAAATCTTCACCTTCAGGTCTCAACAGTGTAGATACTAAATGGTGGCAGAGCTCTGATTGACATGGCTCTGGTCAATCACCACGAAATGCTGAGCTCATTCAAATCCAGCACACACCACCGCTTCTTAAATCTCTTAAGTTACAACAGCTTTCACATTTATTTTTTTTTTTAAATTGGGCTCACAATGGCAACGAATAACTTTACCTTGAGGTGTTTTGAAGAGGTTTAAATGCTCCTTGGGAACAACAGCCGATGAAAAATTCCAGTGAAAGCCGAACGTGCAAAAAGGAAAACTGATCTGTGAGAACTGGGGCGCGGGTCTGTGTTCAGTCCAAAAAACAAAAACACGCAAATACACAGAGTAAACAGCGCTCAACTTTACTGCCACCGTTTTGGTTTTCAAAACCAGCGATTCCTGGTAGAGACATGGTTTTGCAATGTCACCGGCTCCATTTCACGAGGGAGCCCTGCCAGTGGAAAAGCAACAAGCTTTAAGCGAGCCGAGCTGAGTCGAGTCAAGTCGCGTAGACCTGCTTTTTATCAGATCTGCTATAGAGATGAACCGAGGAGAGCTCTCAGATCTTTAGGAACTAGTCAGTTAGTCCTGCCATAGGTGAAAAATAAACAGAGAAGCACATTTAGCTACTATGTCGCTCTTAAATGGAACCAGCTGACTGAACATTAGAAGTGCCCCGACTTTAGACAATTTTTTATTGTTTCTTTAGACTCTGTAAAGCATTTTGACTTGCCCCTATGTATGAAAGATGCTCTATAAATAAACTTGCCTTGCCTACAGCCAGACCTATGCGGTGGAAAAGCACCATTAGAGGTGTCAGGGCAGTTAAAAACCAATTTTTGCATTCTGGAAGCTATATTTTGTATTCTTCATGTTAGTTTGGAATAGCAATGATGTGTGTGGATTGCATTTCACATTGTTCTATTGCAGTATTGCTAATTACTCTCCCTTGAATTTGTCACCTATATCTGTAATCTAATTTCCTCACAAACATCTGTGTATGTGTGAACACAACCACCTGCAAAGAATTTATCCTCCTTGAGTCCTAGTAAATGTTCCAGGTAAAGTCCAAGTCAGTGCATGTGAGAATAGGGTGGGAATAGTCCAACCTGCACACGCTGCACAAGTGCTGTGCGCCACGCCTAAATCATGTGTTTCATCTCCCGCTGCGAAAGCGCTCCTGAGGCAGAAAATCTCCTGCTGTGAGCTGCATGTGTGAAGGACCATTCCGGGACATCTCCGGACCTGATACTCCGGAGTTTCCCTAGAAATCCTCCAGAGTTTATGTATGAAAGAGGCATAAGATATACAGTGATATAGTCATTATTCTACATTTTTCCACCCATTCAATAATTAAAGATTTGGTTCTTATAACCCATCATTTGAATGTCATATTCCTGGCAAGTACAGAGGGTACAGATGTAGAGAAACCACCAAGCAGTGTTCAGATTTTACACAACAGAACTAATGAAAGATGTTATTAATATATATGGATATTTAAGTACTGGGTGTTAATATATATGTGCACACACGTATACACTATATGACTGTACAGAAGCCTCAATTACCCTTTGTGTGCTGTTTACACTGCTTAGAACAAGAGTTTCCAAAGAAAAGAGAAGATGGAAGAAGAGGAAAAACAATCTGAGCCAAGTTATGCCTTCATATTTGCTGTAGGTTATAAAACACAGAATTTACTACACCCCTCTGGATGGACATCAGTGTTTCATTCTTCTGGTTTAAAAGGTGAGACTGTGGAGCAGGACGAGGCGGTGCAGTATCCAGCAGAGCGCTGGCCCTCAGGCAGAGAGAGAAATTCCATCCAGCTTGGATGAGAGCTAAAAGGGGGAGATATTCTTACTGAATATGCAGCCTGCAGAAAGCTGGACTCATAGCGTCATATCACAGTGCTTCATCTGATATAACCAACATTAAAGCAAGTCTGTAGGGTATGCCATGGGGAGCTGAAGTTACACTGGACACTGCTGTGAGGTTCTAGATGAAAAGATAATACTAAACTTGACCACAACTGCAAAGACCTCTGAAAAACAATGAATGTGGCTTGATGCCAGTTAAACATTCTGCACAGCCCTCAAGAATGTGAGCTTGGTCATTTATAGCTTTAAAAGATATCACCTTGTACAAAATATTATCTGAACAATGTTACAAGTCCTGCCTGGCATTGCCTATACTTCAGAAGTTTAGATTGTGAGCTTGTTTGCTAACATTGTTATATTAACTTTGCAACCTATGTATCAACACGAGAATCGTATAAAGGTAAAAAGTGAATTTATTAGTTCAGCAGCTCAGATTCGTCTGAAAGATCGGCTTATCTAGATTTCAATAAATAAATAATCAAATAACTGGTAATCAAAATATCATTTGTTGGTCATTTATTTTAGCACATATATGTCAATATCATCAACCCAAAGTCACTGCTCATCCTTACACACAGTCCAACAACAACAAATCTGTAATAATTGGTAAAAAATAATGTAGGTAAGTCTTCATACATTTCATATTACTGATTTACCAATACAGTCACACCACAGCATGTTATACCAGTCACAATACTATTATACTGTCCATGTCATTCAGCCATAACACATGACCAAAAGTCAGGACTTACAAAGAAGCAAAGAATAAATTCTGACAAAGTGTTGATGTAAGTGAAACAGAGCTAACTTGTAAAGCATCATGGGCCTGGTTTCAGGCATTTCCATTGGCCTCATAGACTGAGCTGGTGGCGTGCAACAGGACAAGGTCATGAAAATATCTACCCGTGCCTGTCACATTTCCCTAAAATTAGCTATCCCTCACTCACACACATGCTGCTCTTCCCCAATAAGGAGAAGTGTTTGCTGAGTGGCTGGTTCTCCGTCACCAGCCTTTTCTTTTCCACCCAGCTGGAGGCTTGTTTGTGCCACTAATATGGATGCACCTTTATTGGCACATACAATGTGTGTGTGTGCGTGCGCGCATGTGTTTTGGTCTGATGGTGTGCATTATTCTTAGAGTGCTAGGTCTAGCACAGCAATACAAGATCCATATTTACAGATTTGAAAACACTAAGATTAAATGTGCCTCCTCAAGTCATGAGCAAACCATAACATCAGTTCTAGGCCAATTGTGACTACACAAAGGACACAAACATCCAAATGAATAAAATCATTGTTTGAGTGTAACCCAACAACCAATGTACATTATAAATATTCCCTCCCTGTTGCCCTGCTGGATAAATACTCAAGGTCATTAAAAAGGTGTTGAATTGTTTTCAGGAAATCGGTGATCAAAGAAATGTTCAAATTTTTTATTTTGTTTAATCCTTAAAGCTATTTAAACTGGAACTACACTGTGGGATATTTCTATGGTACGTGATTCACCATCATCAGGCACAGTTTACCATGCACACACATCCAATAAACCCTAACAGCAAATTGAAACAGTAGACAATGACAGTATTTGATAAGGCAAACCTGTATTATATAGTTGGAAAAGAAAATGTGCTTCTCCAGTGTCAGCCACATTAAGAGTGCAAAGCCTATTTTGATACCATTTAAACATGGACAGCAGAGATGATGGCCAGAAACAAGTGTCCTTTGCAGTAGATGTCATCCTCTTGATTACACAGGCTTAATTATCTGTTAACACATCCAGTTCATATTCATATTGAATATAGTGCCTGATGCGCGTGTGCACACACAGCTGAAAATGTGTTGTATTTTTTTCAATACTAGCCATCTATAGCCTTGTAAAATGTACACATTTGTTCTCACCCCACACAAGTGAACGTGCCCAAACGCACAAACTATGTACAGTAGAAAGGAAACAGATACATAGGGATTCCCTTGTCCTTTTCACACCAACTACAGTAACACTGCCTACAACAGGAAACAAGGTTCTACCCACTGGTGAACTGCATTACACACAAATAAAACACATGCAGCTACTGTTCTTCACCTAATCTCAGCTCACTGAGAAATAAAATAAAAAAATAAATAAAAACAAACACACAACTTACAGAGGGTGAATGCTAATGAGGCTGGTGTTCAGTGATAAGTCTTCAAAGAGTCCTGTAACTTCAATAACCAGGGGAAGTGGATAAATGTGGAAGAAAGCAAAGGGGTGGAAGTTTACAGAGCTTTGTGACTGATCAGTTCTGAAAGAGGTCAGTCAGTGAACAAGTCAAAGAAAGAGGGAAGCACACTACGGGGCCAAGCATGGTTAGACATGACATTCACCCTAAACCTCTGGTACACTGTCAATCGGCCCCTCCTCCCAACCCCCCGCCTGCCAAACACCCCCCACTCACCCCCAGGAAAAATGAGAGGCAGCTAGATCCAAGTGCTTCAGGCAGGAATCAGAAGCGCACAAATATAGCACGGTGCTTTCCCACTGATGCCTCACTACACCAAACCATGCCAAAAACTGACTGGGCACACTGAGGTGAGAGAGAAAGAAGAGCGAGAAATAACAGGATATATGAACATAAATCAGGGTCAAGCAGTATGTGACCAAAGCCTGACCTCCTCAAGTGAATGTATTAGATAGAGTCATATAAATAATATCTGAGGAGGCAAGAGAAGGATATTTAAATACAGTCAATAAAACATCTTGTCTGTACAGTTGACAAAGCACCTTTATCTTTAATGGAAAACCTCTATTTATAGATGTAAATACCAAGCGTTTTAAGGTCTATGTTTGGCGGTATTAAAGATATACCGCTGTATTTTAAAATATGCTATATTTATGACGTGTGTGGTGTGTCAGATTTCTGTTCTGTATCTTTCAGTACAAGGCCATAAAGTTCATTTATTTGCATTGTATGTGCACTGCAGGAGCTTGCTGACTGGTGATATCACATCCTGAAAACAGGTGGGGAACAACCCAAGCCCAGTAGCCACCACAGTTGTGAGTTTAGCACTGAGTTTGGATTACAAGAGAGGAATGAAGCCTAAAAAGACTAATTGACTCGTATTTGTGCTCACAGGTCTGAGGCTTTACCCTCTAAATGTGTGTTTTGAGCCTCAGTTCACTGAAAAAAATCATCTGCTGTGGTGTGCTAAACCACATATGCCTGTTAGCTGGTGAGCTATGCTTCTAAACAGGGTAGAACAGTCTTCTCTTATTTTTTTTTTTACCTTTCTGTTCCTCCACTGTCGGTCTGTGCTGTGCTGTACTGAACTGACTAGCATTTGACTTACATTCACAGGTATGAGGCTCACACAGCCTGGCAGTGCACCCTTGACCCCCATGGTAATTCTGTATACCATGATAATATTTTGAGACAGTATGACAAATGTGGATACTGCCCATCCCTAAAGGTCTAGGTTGCTAGAAATCAAATTTAAATGTGTGAATGCCACACAGGCAGAGCATATCCAAGTCCTGCATCGTCCCAGAAATAATGGCCGAGATAGGCATGTGGTAACCAATACACTTATTGAATATCAAACACACAGTTTGCCATGTATAGTCTTATTGGATAATCGTGAGTGGGTGAGCGTGTGTGACAGGATTAAATAGTTATTCACAGGATAGAGGCAGCTGCTTTCACAATGCAGCTGCCATGCTAACAAACGAGTTTTTGTTCTTCTTAAAAGCACAGTCTTTGACCAGCAGCAGGTGTCTCAAATTCACAAACGCCAATCAGGCCAAATCAATCTGTTAACATTCAGCTAGATATGAATACGGATGTGTAATCAGCTCGACAGTAGGACAACTGACAGTAAATTTCACATTAACTTCAGCATGAATAAAAACTCAGTGTGAAAACTAAACACAGTCGACAGAAAAGAGTGAGCAGAACTGTGTGTGTCCTCCCCACTCTGTCTTATTGGACATTTTTCCACAGACCACAGCTCCATCTAGTGTTCTCAGTCACAAACAGACTTAAAAAAGCTTGTAAATATTCATATAGGACACAAATTTACATCTCATCTTAATGTAATGTAAATTCATCAGCTCGATAGAACTTAAGACAGTTGAAATGAGTAGAATGAGCCATTCCCACATTGCCATCATCTCTCAATCAACCTGTAACTCAATCTCATCTACAAGTTTTTGCTTATTCACTGCTTATTCATTCTCCAGAAGCCACAGTGGAGAGAACTGAGTGTTGTACAGAGTGTGGCTGCAAAAGGCTGCAATTAACACTACATGGGGGTATAATTAAAACAATTGCAGAGTTTTCTTTTTTCATACATGCTTGGCTTAAGAGAGACTCAACCACTGACCAGCAGCAAATACCTGTACTAACAATAGGTTAGAGCAGCCAAAATTACTCCTCCTCCCAACACATTCAGCTTGTAAAACAAGTTTGCTTTAAAAATTGCTCAGAATCTTAAAATCTTCCTGATTAAAGCAGTAAAATATATCTTCATACTAATCTTCATAGATGTGGTTCCATTATTGCAGCATCAGAAACCTGGTAAGAAATTAATGTAAACTTATGGTTCAGATATTTTAATGTGAGATGTGCAGGATGCTGTGGTTTCTGACAAAACCATTTCTTTAAAATCACCTTACGATAACACAGTAAACTGAAGAATGAGTCCTCGGCATTGATAAAAGGTGCCTTTTTGGAGCTACAACATTTTAATAGAGCAAGAACATTATCAGCATCAGCTGATGGTTGACACCATATGTAACGTTTAACCCATGGTAACCAATCAATCACAGATTTAATGGCAATGAATGCTACTGTCAGGTAATTTACTGTGGTTTACTGTAAAACCAGTAACCATTTCATGTATACAGCAGAATCTCTGGTTTCTTGCTCGACTCCTGTTAAGCCACAGCAGAGGGGCTGGCAGCCCCAGTTTGAGGACTCTTGTAGACTCAGCAAATAACCTAATCTTAGGCTTCAATTCACCCCATGGAGGTTTTACAGTGCCAAACTATTACATTAATATATTTACTTTGACACACTCATCTATTCATATACATTTTGCTTCAAATTAAAATTCCAGCTCTTGCTTTACAAAAACCAAACTCATTCAAGTTGAGATATGGGCATCAGCCCACAGTTCCCATGTTGCATTCTTTTAAATTTGCACACTAAGGGGTGGTTTTCCAGACTGGAATTAAGCCTAGTTCTACACTAAACAGCATTTTGTATTTTGGTTTTCAATTAAAAAGAGAATATAGTCCAGGACTAGACTTAATCCCTATCAGGGAACCCAACCATTAAGACTTTCATCATTCCTTTATTATCTGTAACCCTTATCCAGTTCAGGGTCGCGGTGGGTCCAGAGCCTACCTGGAATCATTGGGCGCGAGGCAGGAATACACTCTGGATGGGGCGCCAGTCCTTTACAGGGCAACACACACTCACACATTCATGCACACACACGGACACTTGAGTCACCAATCCACCTACAAACGTGTGTTTTTGGACTGTGGGAGGAAACCGGAGCACCAGGAGGAAACCCACACAGACAAGGGGAGAACACACCAACTCCTCACCTTTAAGGGTTTGAATTCCCCAACTGCAGACTAATACACAAGCACTACACTGTTAAAGTGAGACAAAAAGCATAGCTAAATGTTAACTATGGGCAAAAGAGCTAGTGTGTTCCTCTAAACTGTGCAACAGTGATCCAGTGATGATCACTGAAAAAGCTTGTTCAAAGAGAAACAAGCTAACAGTTATGCATTTTAAGATAAAGGGAATGCCAGGTTTAGAGTCTTTCTGACCTCTGAGCCTGCACCTTTTGTTAACTATGCACTGGGGTCATTCCTACCATTAAAACAAAATGGAACCATTAAAAATTTCACATTCTGGCAAACAAGAATTATGCGCAATTTTTGTGGGAGTGAGGAAGGATTTACAAGGGTATGAGGATTTTACTTGAGTATTACACAATCATTCTGTGGGTTCCTTGTGCAACAACACACCCACTCTTCAGGGATAAACAGGAACAGATGGGCTCAATACAAAGGAGGGAAAAGCCCCTTCATGATCATCACCATGATGTGCATGCATTTCATCTCCCTGCTCATTCCCTTCAGGCTGGCAACAGTTCATCAGTAACTGACACAGTAAACAAGCAGCAGAATATAAAGATGGCCTTGTTTGTGTGTTAATGGGAAGAAAAAAAAAATGGAGAAAACAGCTTTTACATCCACTGTGCTTTTATAATGAGGCGTATGCAAACTTATGGCAGCCTCAAATGACCCACATGCTTAACCAACAGAAGCCACAGCCTCATTATGGCATTACAACAGCACAGAGAGCCAGATCACAGGAGAGGAATCTCATCTTCTTACAATCATGTAGGTCCTTGCTGATACACAAATTCAAACAGGAAAACTGGGGACACAGACCACTGTATACATGGGAAAACCGAGTTTGGAGATAATTATACTCTAAGAGAGAACTGAATAAAGCAAGAGATCTCATTAAAAGGTAAACCTCATGGTTAAATACAGGTTTAGTCGTTCTGGAATGAAGGAAGATGAGAAAAAGGACCCCAAAAACAAATGACATGAGTATGTCTACTTTACCTTTCATCCTGCCCTCTACTTTCTGCAGCTCCCTTGATTTGGACTTGCTGTACAACTCAGCAGCTTTAGAGTTACAAACTAACCCAGTAGTCACACATAGCATACTCCACAGTGGAAGTCAAATGAGAGAATAACAAGCATACTGGAATGGACTGGGAGGGACCACAAGGAGCCATTCACACGGGCAATCACAAAAGACATGTAGTCCTTGCCCAAAGCCATAATGTGCCTTCACATCAGTGTGGTCCCACCACAACAGGGTGGTTTTGTTACAGTTTAAACCGTTGGCTGACTGTCACTCTTCAGCCAGACACTGGATTGCCTCAAAGGCTGCACTGATTAGACCTGCTCCTAGTGAGAACACAGACAAAAAAAGTAATAATTTTTTACGCATTACCAGTTAAACACCTGACCACAATATGGGAAAAGTGGACTTAAATGACCAACACATAACACTCATTTAAACCCCTACAAGGTTCGTAAGCAAGTTGGGAAAAAGACTTTGTAAAAACAATGTTTTTCTGAGTCCATGCGCATATGGGAAAGCTTCTAACAAACATTTAATTAGCGCAAGTCTGTTGTGCACTGGTACATCTGCTTGGGTCAACAGCCAAATGAGGCCTCAGGACTCCCAAATACCACAGGTCAATGGGGACAAAATATTTTTAACAAACAAATAAACAACTGTAATTAACTAACTACAGGCAAATCTACTGGTAATTATGGAAACATATCTAATTTCACATTTATAAAACTTTCATATGACTACAGAGCTCACATAGAATTTTCATATATAGAGGGTCCTTGACTTACGACGTTGATCCGTTCCTACGTCGCGTCGTAAAACGATTTTCGGTGTAAGTCGGAACATACGTACATACTGTACGTAAATAACATACTGTAAGCACTTATCCTATCCTAACACCTATCCTCCTCAGTCCCGAGCCGCGTAACCGTGTATTCTTCCACCGCGCACACCACACACGAAGTTCGCGTTACGACGTTTACAACGCAAAACCACTTAAATCGAAACAAGGCTTTATACAGTAAATGGGAGATGTGTCATAACCACGAAACATCGTAACTCGGGACTGACGTAACCCGAGGACCTCCTGTACATGAACTTATGTAACCAAGTCTAACACGGGGTCCATATTTTTTTTTTTAACCAAAGATGAATAACATGCACAAAAACAAAAAATAAATAAATAAATAAACACACGATTTACCATCCCATAAAGTCTTCATTATTTTGAAAAGGAAGTGCCATAATATTTCAAAAATATCACTGTAGACTGCTGCATGGCATTTTGTCCTGCTTGCACATATAAATTGTTTTATTATAGAAAATGTGTGTGTAGGGAAACATGCTTCTTGCTGAAAGATACAGAGACAGAATTTCCAAAAACAGCTGGATTCAAGTGGTCCTTGTGCTAAAATATTAAATGATATGATAAAATCCTTAATTATCGCTGTTACACATGGGGCCCAACCTATTATCTTCACACATACGTAAGCACCCACTACGTCACAAGATTTTCACAGGGGTCATCAGGTAGCCCTTACATGTCCAGAAGGATAAAGTGAGGTCTGGCATCCCAGACCCACACCTCCAAGCTAAATTTTATCATTTAACCCGCCAAATGTGTAGACATCTACATCTGCCTCCCTGGGGACTAAGGATGTACCGAGCCCCACTGGCACCGTTAATGTATGCTCAGTGCCACGAGTACCATGCAAACCCTACAATCTACATCAGCAACCATACATACAATACACACACATTCCATCAATAGCTATAAATCCAAAATGGCCTCCCATATGACTAAGGCTCTTCTGCTGCTGCACAGTTTGTGTACGTCCAGGGAGAATGGAAGCTAAATATGTATGCAGACCAACAGATGAACAATAATCTTTAAATGCAGAACAGCAAACATCACTTAAATCATTAGTGGAGCTGATAAAATGGACAAGCGGGTACAGAACTAAGGTCATTTTAATATTTTGGCTGATTGTTATATCTAAACTGATTCAAACCACAAAAGCATAGCTTTGATGATTGAGCCACATATTTCAATCTTAGTGGCATTTTAAATTCCACCTGTTTCATTCTAAACTAATGAAAATGATTAAGTCTTATTTAAAATACATGTTTTGCAATAAATTACATAAAGTACACTCTGGAAAAAAAAAAAAAAAAAAGAGGTGTAGAGGTATATTATTGTCACTAAAGGCACAAAGAGTGTAAAGTGTTCTTTAAAGAACTGTGTAAAACAAAAGAATAAAGTGCTGGTGATGAAACTAGGTTAGTGAAATCAACAAAGCTTAAAAATCTACAATTATAAAAGACTAAGGTACAATTATGTTCCCTAATTAAAAGGTCACCACCACAGTGACAGTTTTTCTGAAAGTGTATGCAGCAAGGTAACTGCTGAAGTCACTAACTGACGTAGTCAGACAAATGTTTACTGTAATATAATTAAAGGTCCTGGACAGGGATTAAGTTACTCAAACTACATGTTCCTTTTAATCAAAAAGTCTGAGCTGAACGTTATGCAATCCAGGTCTTAAAAACCGACTCTCACACCGTTTGGTTATGGCCTGGGGCATTATAAATCACTCAAAGCAAGAGGCCTCCAACATCACAAATCTCTCTTAAACACTAATACATCTGTGATCACATCCATGAATGCGCTCAGATTATTATAATATTACTCCAGCTCTTGTGGATGGGAAAGGAAGGGATTATCAAGAGAAACAGAACCATGTGTTTACAGCACTTCTGGACATTACTGTAAACACGGGTCAGATACTGAGAAAATCCTTTGTTAGGGTGAATGAAAAGGAATAAATCATTAAACATATTAGAGAACCACAGAAAGAGATCAACATACTCTCTCTCTCTCTCTGTGTGTGTGTGTGTGTGTGTGTGTGTGTTTTGCCTTAGGTAGGGGTTTGGTCATTCCCCAGATGTGGCTGTTTGCACTCTGACGGAGGGAAAACTGAGGGAAGACTTAATTGAAAAATCATGTTCTTTTATTCCTTGCTTAGTCAAGAACAGAGTGCATCCACTTCTGCTCTCCAAACAGAGCAAAGCCCAGCCCTCTCCCTGTGGGACACCCCTCTGTTGCCATAGCACCCTCCCAAACTGTAGTGTCGTTGTCCTGGAAGCAGTTCACTGTGAACAGGGAGGTCCAGCCACTTCTCCGAATTCAGTGACGTCACTTTATTTTACGTTTGACTGACGGAGAACAGAGAGATGTCCTGGAGGAGCATCTATGCGTGACACTAACAATAGTCGATTTCACAATAACACAGAACCTCATGGGTCCCATTTAAATAAAAGAGTTCACCAACAAACACCAGCACTAATAATCTGCAGCCATCTCCAAGATTGTCCAATAAGCATGTGAATGAGTAGACAGCTGTTGCGCATGTGTAGCTGTTGGTGGAGTTTAGTGGCCGACAACTAGTGTCTGCTGGACCAACCACAGTGTCTTCAATTCCCTGTCCAGGCCAGCACACCCTAATACACAAATAGGGGTCCTGGGGCAAAACTACCATCTTCACCTGGCTCTGATACATAATTCAATTATGAAGTGATCTTAAATAGAAAAGCTAGGCTCCACTGGATGTGTGTATTGTGGACTGATTGGATATTCAGTGTTTTTCTATTAAATATCTGGTGATACTGTCACTCATGATAACACACAACTGGGTCTACCTCTCTTGGTTTAGCATTAAAGAGAAATTAAATATTTACTTGCCGAGGATTATACTATATTTTACTATGCACTATATAAGCCCACTACACAAGTCCATCCAGGCTTTAACTAAATTACACAGTATACATATCAGACTCAGCAGAATGTTTGCAAATATGTGTATTCTGCAAGCTGTGTGAACTCTGCTAAAGTGTCCTTGAGAATACCACATTAAAGACTTGAGCTCTTTGCAAGCCAAAGGAAATCGTAGCTAAATAACTGCCTTCACTTTGAGCGCGTAATATTGGTTTAGGGCAAGGCAGTAAAAAAGAGATGCAAAAAGGTAACCATCGCCCCAGTGCAGACATTCTCATGAGTTTATTTCAATGTAACAGGGAGGGTTCCTTGCTGTGACCTAGTTATACAAACAGAATTGCTGCAAAGTATTCACACAAAAATCACTCCTAAGGGCACAGACAGGCAGCTCTAAAAACACACACCTTCCAGTTTGATCTGGTATCCCATGGACTGGAGCCAGAGTAGATGCTGAGCAATCAACACATCTGTGCACCTTACGCTTGCTCACTCTCTCTCTGTGTTAGTGTGTGTGTGTGTGTGATGACTATGTGTGGAGGGGTTGAAGTTTCCACTCATATTTAACATATTTAATCATTGTATGACAATTTGTCTCATTCTGCATTTCAGCAGAAGACAAAGCCCTTTAAATAGTGTTTTTCGATGAGGCCATGGTAGCCTGTTGGTAAGAAGGTAAAAACAGAACAGCAAATGTTTAGCCCCCTTATTTTTCCACTGTTCAAGCAGCTGTGGACTAATCAATTCATACTTTTGCCTCGAGTCACTCATGAATTTACTATTGACAGCAAAAATATATTAAAAAATAATAATATTTCAAAATTTAAATTAAGTGGTCTTAGCCATTTGTGTTACAGTTAAAAGGGACATCTACAATTGTGGGGAAATGCTGTTCTTACTGCTTTGTTTACATTCAGCTCCTTGTCTTTTAAGGAGGAACGGTATGTTTGAGGGGGAAAAAAAACTGTTTGTACGTGGCTGAAGTTTAACATGTCTGTACATTTTTATTCACTGGTTTAGTTTTGTAGCACTTTCAGTAATGCAGTTAGCCATCTCCTGAATGTGGAGACACTTCCACTTTAACTAATCAGGACCATCAAAATAAGTCAACATTACCCACCTATGGAGCAGAAACGGAGAAATATCTTGGATCATTAAAAATAAAAATACACAAGGCACAAAGGAAGACTAGCATACCAGACCGATACATTTACAGACACGGGGGCTTCTTAAACCCATTAGATCGGTTTTGAGCATGCAAACAGTCCTGAGAGCTAGTGATGAGGAAACATACTCAATTTTATAAAAAGTGTTTTTTTTTTTTTGTTTTTTTTTTTTTTTTTTGTTGTTGTTTTTTTTTTAAATAAAATTATGAACATTGCTTTTAAGGAGCCTAAGTCCTGTTTTTCCACAAACCAACTACAGAAAAACCTACGTCTCTTTAACTGTGCATAACTAACTCCCGGTGAGCAAACAAGCTAATATTTGGGGGGTTTTTTTTAGCTTTAGACCTACAAACACCATAATACGACTAATGTCGTAAAACGTACAGCATGTCTGCTGCACCTACATCATTCCATATTCATAAATAAACCCAACTTTTGGAGTGTTGTTTGTTTCCATCTCTCTCTCTACGGCCACTGGATGAAATAATATTTCCTGGTGGTGTGTGCAAATACATTACAGTGTTTTATGTATTTATTATAACTATTTTAACTTTACCAATAAATGGTAACATTGTTTGAATGAACTGTTACCGTTGCTATCTTGCTCCAGTAAATTTGCTAATGCTAACAATATTTGCATTACTAGTCAAATTCCTACTCATGTTAGTCACTAAATCCTGCCACAGAACACAATCTCTCACAGATACAAAGCCCAAGTTCTGCCAGAAAAAAAAAAGCATAAAAAGGCAAAGCACCTGCTGATGGTTGTTTAGACTGTTGTTGGTAGTCAGTCACACTGCAGTCCTTAGCCACTAGTATGGTTAGCATTAAACTCCTGTTAATACAGAGTTAAATCTTATTCATTCTAATAACACTCCATTAACAAAAAGGAAAATATTTTTAGGATTACAGACATTTTCTTTTGCTGCAAATAGGTGAACTCTAAGTTAGACCATATCTACATTCAACTAATATTGAGGAAAACATTAGTCAGAATTTTTTTACCAGCATTATATTTACTGTATTCAAAATACAATGCAAATTTCAGAGTTTTATGCCCTTCACAGAACATTTCGCTAGGTATTGAGTTCCATATTATGGAATCAAAAGGACAACAAGGTCCACACAGACTTGGGAAAAGGTTTGCCATATCATGAAGCAAAATACAAAAAACAGGAGGCAGTGGTTGTCACAGCACATACTGCAAGACCATTTTCACAGTATCCCACAAAGTTTGTAGGGGCTTCCAGCTGCCTCTTCACAGAATGGGTGATTTTTCTGGGGCAGGCTGAGGCCCCAGGCCTTCTTGCCTCAAACACCATTCACCGCCCATTCCAGGGCCTCTATCAATGATGTAAGCTCTAGGACTTGCACAACAGGGTCAGCTGTAATACAGGAATTGGGGGGAGTAGGATTGTGGGAGGGGGACCTGGAACAGTTTTCTGTACTTGGATAATAACTGGTGCTGTCAAAGACATCCGTTTTATGCATCAGGTTTCCAGTTCTATCCCCAAGTCATGTACCCATCAAAATACAATTAGTGAACATTCTCTAACACCTTAAACAATTTTCTGTTGTGTAATTTTGTTTGTAACGTACATCAGTGTTTATTTGTTGCGTCATGGGGCATTGGCTCTAACTCCCAGTTTGCACAGGGGGCTGGGAGAGACACTAAAAAGCAAGTCCTAGGACTTGGAAAGGATAAACATTTTCCCACTTTATACTGCTCCAGAAACAAGGCAGACTAGCACTAGGAAAAGGTCTTTTAAAACCATGTGACCTGCATCCAGTCATATCCTTCCTTCCAGTGTTCCTCAACAAGATATCAACATCACCCAGTCTTAACTCATGGAAATGTACAGGCACAGGAAAGGGGCTTGAGATGGATGAGAGTCCAAAATATGATAAAATGCCGATAACCAATCAGTTGTTTAGAAAACTGACTTTAGTGCTCTAAAACCTAAGGCCATTAACTAATTACATCAATCAAAACTTGACTTTACAGTTTAAAACTACCATAATATAGAATCTCTCCAAACAAAAGCCCAGAAAATAATACAATAATAATAATAATAATAATAATAATAAAAGCATGTTGGTTCTTAAGCTATGATTAGTAATAACCATTCATCTTGAATAACACTGATATTTGGGGGAAGAAATGCAGATAAAGACCAACCTATTAACAAGTCAATAAGAGTTATTAAGACAGCATCTGTTAACAGGTCTCAGATGCCTGGAGAGACAAATATACAAACAGCCCCTAATACAAACACTTACATAATCAGTAAATCACAGTATGTTTACTTGCAACCTGTAGCATATTTTGAGCCAACAGTAAATGTTATTCCCTCCAGAACTTTTCCTATTCCTGTTCTGTAGCAACAACACTACTACTGAAATGTGAATAAGTGTCTCTCTGATATGCTGGCTTCACATGTCTGTAGTATTTCATTTTAGAAACAGACAGGAACAATGGCAAATCCTGAGGCAGGATGAAGATGTAATCAGACCCAGTGGAGCACAGTACAACCCATGTACACAATCTCCGGTACACACCAAGTAACTGAGTTTCCACAACTCCAGTTACCAAATACTCCAAATACTAGTATAAAAGGAAGAGCACAAAAGATCTCTTTCTTGTTCTATGCTTCTCTCCACGCTGTGTAGTTCTCTTTTTATAATTGAGTGCCCTTCTTTCATATAGTGGTTTTTATTGTGTTTGTTTGCTAAATGCTTGTTAGCATCTTATAAATATGAGTCTAATATAAAAAAGAAAGTCACCAAATGACCCGTAGTTATTAGGCCTTAGTTGGCGATTTTCACTTTAAATGTGCGCATGCGCAATTCCATTGCGCGTAATGCTGAGTACCTAATTAGAAAATGCGTTTGAAAAGGCTTCTGCGTTAACTGCTGTTAACGAGCATTACCCTCGTCCATTAAAACACATGCAACTGAAGGAGTTTTATCCGTGTTTAAGCTTCGCTTTGTGTAAATGTCATCCAAAATGTGATGTGTCCATGTTAAAGTCTGAAAATAGCACAAGCAATAAGTTTGACCGTTGGACAAAGTTAGACTATGTTGAGGCTAGTGCAATAATTAGCAGGACTGATTTACCCTAAATATACACAGCCCAAACAGTGTACAATGTACAAGAACTTACTTCACAGATTCTCTCAGCGGTGCTGCATGAATGGAAGTTGATAAACCGTGCACTCCTTCACCAACTCATCCACCAGCCGCGAAGTTTGGATGGCAGCCTTCAAACACTCATGACTTTCTCTTTCTTTCCGCTGTTAACACAAGCTTACACTCAAAGCCGAACTCTAAACAAAGGGGAGCTCAGCGAGGAAGCCAGATACGTCCTCCTGAAAGGAATACAACACAACTGTAGTGTTTTCTAATTGTTGCATGTAACTAAACTCTGGACAACAGCAAAACCTTCGACCACCAGTCTGTCATTTACCTTCGCGTCTCAAACTTATAGACGTTATTTTTTTCCCACCCATTTTCCTTTAACTCCGCCCTCTCTCCTAGGATTTGCTAGTGGTTCATGTTCACCAACAGCCTTGCGTAATGAGCCAATCCCAGAGAAGGAGGGCGGGGTTTATTCGAAAAACGTGTGGATTAAAAAATAAATAGCTTGCCTTTAGCTGTAGCTTCCGGAGGTGTATCTACTCTTAAAGGACCAAAGCATCCGTGCTTAACTTGGCAATTAGGCACATAAAATACAACAGTTTTAGCATTATTTCTCCAACAGTTTTGAGCAACAACCACTTGCTCCTAACTATGACCTAAGTCTGCTTGGAATTTTCCTGATTAATTACAGTTATTAGTTATTGTTCCATATATGTTTTCCAATAGAATCTAATAACAGAAAATCAGGGTCCAATTTTTCAAAACTTTTCTTTGATATAGATACATACACCCCCACACAGTCACACAGTATCACTGTGACAACCATGTTAAATGCACAATTGCGAGCCAACTGTTTTAGACAACTGCTTAGCAACCACCTAAAATACCATAGCAACAACCTAACAGCTGCCTAGCTATATGCTAGCAAACAGATGAGATAGGAAAGCGACCACAAATCAGCACTTTAGCGGCTTTCTGCAGTAGCACATAATGTTTAACACCAGCAACCATATAAAATGTATTTCTCCAACTATCACAGAACAAAATAGACAACCTAGTCATCATCTTGCATCTGTCATTGCTTAAAAGAATGAGAATATTGCAATTTAATATGAGATTTATATAAAAATAGGAAAATTGTGGTTTGTTCCGAGTGCCTGCATAAGCTGTGAATTTAATTCACCATAGAAACAATAAAGGTTCACAAATGCTAATCAACTTGAGATATTTTTGTTTACAACCTCCTTTCACTGCTTTAGATAAGGGTATGGCCTCTGGTTTGCATACCAGTGATGTCCTTCCATACTTTCATATTGTGTCATATTGCAACAGACACTTTTATAGGAAGTTGTTCTCTCTCTCTCTCTCTCTCTCTCTCTCTCTCTCTCTCTCTCTCTCTCTCTCTCTGTGAGTTAAGTGTGTTAATGGCTGAAGTTTTTATCTTCTTTCATATTTATGCTGGACTTTGTTTGGGTGGTGCATGTGGTGGTGGATTATACAGACACTCACAAATAAGCACTGTAAAACCTACAAGTCTTCTAGATATTGATCAGTTCTCCATGACCAGCAGAAAGATTTACTACAATCATAATATTTAATGGCCTATATTGCTCACTCAGATATGGAATAAGTCTTTATTGTGGGCAATTAATAGAAAAGAAAAACACTCAGCTTTTATGTAAAAGGTATGCACTACTGTAAATGGGAATCTTAATAGCTGTCCTGTTTGATTAAAACTTTATGGAAAATGACCAGTAGTGGTCAGATAACCCGATAAATAGAGAGAGAGAGAGAGAGAGAGAGAGAGAGAGAGAGAGATTAACATATCACTTCTGCATCTTAAAGCATTGAGACAATGAACTGAGACAATGTGACAGACAAACAGAGAACCTTCTAACACAGAATGTGTGTTCTGAAAATGACTTATTTATGCTCCAGCTGTTCCCACATTAACAACTCTTACATTATTCATCCTGTAAAACAATATTCTTACTGTCAGCAACATTATAGTGGTTGCACCCAAATTCTTTACCACACAGATCAGAGGTTTGTAAACTCTGAGAGATAAAGACATCTTTCTGTGGGGAGGAATAAAGAAAGCAAAGATGGTGATACAAGACTGGCAGACAATGTGAACAGAAACAACATCCACTAGTCGGAGCTGAAACAGTGAGACTATGAGGCTAAAAAATAAAGCAAAACATGCTTGTTTGTGTGCGTCTTTAAAAATACAGGGTTAACCATTTTTATTCTCTGTCACGTATTACGCAGTGTGTATTCTAAGGCATGGGGCAAGCGTTTATTCTGCTGTCAGAAGCTATATTACAGTCTGTTACACATGGCGTGTAGTAGAAAACAATAATATAAAATAGTAATAAACAAAACGGTATCGTATTATATTGTATACAAAATGCACTTATATGTTCAGTAGAGGACAAAGTCTAGAAACAAGGAGGTCAATCTAATTTTATGACGGCAGTGCAGTTTTGAATAAACCTCTTTACAATCTCTTATTTTAAGGCTTATTTTTATTTTTGCATATCAGCTGATATTGTTCTGTAAGTTGTAGCTTGGTACCCAAACAAGAATATTCTCACATCTATGATTCATGCCAATAAATAACTTGAGGCCACTTTCATTTCTTCATTGCAATTACAATTGACAAACAATTATATCTCACCAGAAAAATTAGAGGCACACACAGAACACTGGTCAAAAGAGGTTTTCTCTAAAGCTGTAGCTAAAGAGTTGAATCTGCAGTGCCAGGCCTGGAGCTGCCCCCAGTGAATACAAAGATGAAATACAGCTGTTGGACACTGTAAATAAAGTTGTTCCTCCAAGCCTCATTTCATTGCAGAGGGAGAGGTTTGATTACCATTCCATTTGGCATTTCAATCCATGAGAAACCCATGTGTCTCCTGTTAAAGAACTCCTGCTCCTTGGATTTCTAGTTCTGGATTATGTTGTTCAAGTTTTCAAAACCAACCAAACAAAAAAATACTGTGCATAAAATGTAACAATCCCGCCAGTTGATATTTTACTCTACATGCTGTAAGAAAATCGGTTCTGATACGAATTTCCTCATGAGGCTAAATTTAAGGAGAAACACTGGACATTCTTGCATGGATTACATAACACAAGCTGCTCAGTTATGCGACATCTATGAACATGTCTTGAGTCGTCTCAAATTGAGCAAATGGATTATACACTGATCATAAAATCTGTATATGTTTGTTCAATACTATAACTTCAGAACTAATCCATACAGCCATTATTGCCATAAACAAGTAATGTGAGCACACTGCTATCTTTTCATGCCACTCCCTCAAGAAATCTCCACCCTCAATCCAATTTTATCAGTTCTCATGTTTCCCATCAGTCGTACACTTATTAGAAACTACTGAAATCATCATCATTATCATTATCATCATCATCTTCTTTGCCCCTTAATCCATTTCAGGGTCACGGTAACTACTGAAATACACACAAAATATTTGTTAAGTCCCCTAACTCCTGTCGGTCCAATCATCAATCCCTGTCCATCCACCCCACCCCAACCCCGTGGATCAACGATGCATTTCCCCACCCACATCCCAATTCAGTTCTTGGTTATGTCAATACAGTTTTGTATGTTATTTTGCTTGCTTTAGGCAATAATGGTGTTCGAGTATCATTTATATGTAAACTATACGTTTAAGTATTTGGTGTAGCAGAAACAAAGTAAACAAAGGAGCACATTTATGAAGGAAGGAATGAGCTTCAGGCAGAAATACAGCAAGATTCAATTCTGTTTTTCTGTTCCTAATAACCATGATTTCCTGAGGCTGTCTATTGTCCACTAAGGTGAGTTTAATATTGAGTGAAAGGATCAGTTCACTACCAGAGAGCAGTGACGGTGTATGTGACACTATAACACACACACACACTTACCCAGACAACACCTGCTCCATTTGTCTGAGGACAAGAGATCATTGTATCGTATCATACGCATACACACAAACAAACAAACAAACACACACACACACACAACAAACATGGATAAGCATTAGTTTCTTAGTTACTGTAAAAAATGTCGTGTGTAAACTGTATATTAAATACAGTAACCTGCTTTGTGTAAATATGTTCTAATGTACAGCATTTTGTGCTTGTGAGAAAAATCATCTACTTTGGGGAGCGAACAATAGAAACTGTTTTCAAACACAGATATTAATCTGTAATAAATGAAAATGTGTAGAATCTACAGCTTATTCCCAAAGCCAGCAGGTTGTGTCATGTCATTGCTGCCCAAAGAAACATGCATGATTAAAATGGCAACCAAACAGAAGGTGGCAAACACACCCCTACATTTTATGCAAGATAATGTAGCGCTATTATAGTCCACATTTACGTTCTAATGCTTTTCAACTGGTCCATCTACTGGGAAAATTCATGTGTAGACCATGACCAATAAGTTTAAATTATTTAAAAATGTAAAAATATGGAGGCAGGGAAAGGTTGTAGCTGTAGGTCGAGTAGGTTCAATTTTTAAATATTTAAATATTTAAATTCGAATTCTACACATTTTTAAATATTTTTTGTATTAAGTCAAATAAAGCTGACTGTGATGTAGGGCAAAAAAAATGTGGAAGGAGATTAATTTATTGTTCAGTACATTTACACTGTGTTGTGTGTTACTGGAGTAGAAGAAGTAGAAAAGGCTGGTGAGCCAACTTAATACAGCTGATAAGAGTATTTGAATATTTTCAACTTAGCTGGTAAACCATCACATCAATGTTTTCCACAGGTTTTCAGCATTTCATTTTCCATTACGTTGACTATCGAGCTTAACCTGAAAATTTCATATTTTCCATTGTTTATTAAACTCACCAAAAACAACACTCTTTGTTCTCACAATCTTTATTAGTGCAGAACCCTCTTTTTAAAGAGTACACACACTATTACTAAGTCTGATTATATTCACAGGTCAGAGGCCACATCACAGAAAGTTTCCACAAAGATAATATCTATCACAGACCAGCCGTGTGATATTTCAGTCTCTCAGAGGAGAAAGTGGATCAACAGAACAAAAGCACAAAGACGGGAAATTACATAAAAACAGAACACTCAACAGTTTGGAATTTTCACATAAAAATGTTAATTATAAGTTCAGTGTTAATTACGCAGTCAGCTTCAGAGGGCGAGTTACCACATTTTCAACTGAGACACTAACAACTTCAACAGAGCAGTTAAACCCACATTTCGACAGACTGGTCATTATTGGTCAGTTCTGAGAAAGAATTCAGGAGCTTGTTTGTCTGTTTTAGAAGGTGCTATTCATATTATGCATTCAGAATAAGTTTTGAAAAACTTAGACCTTCATTATGCCATGTATCTGTTATTCATGATAAACTATGTAAATCAAAACCAAAGTAAAACCACATACCTTCATATGTCATCAAACACTGGTCATTGTGGAATTATGAACATTAGGTTTAAGGGATCATTTCTGTTTCCTTAAAAATATTAGATTTTTTAAAATTATTTTTACAAATGGAGAACATTAAGATAATGGAGCACATGAACATTAACTAAACTGCCTTCTTTGAAATGAAAGAAGCACCATCCTTCTGGATTGGGCTTTGTGATCTGAACCTAACAGTTCTTAAATTAGTTCAGGTTTAGGTTTATGTAACATAAATATAACATTTTAGTGTGGGAGGTTTCATGGATAAATTGGATCAGCCTGGTGGCCAATCTTCATTAACTGCACATTGCACCAGTAAGAGCAGAGTGTGAAGGTTCAGCAGAGGGTAAGAGCACAGTTTTGCTCAAAATATTGCAATGCACACAATATTATGGGTGACATACCAGAGTTCAAAAGAGGACAAATTGTTGGTGCATGTCTTGCTGGCGCATCTGTGACCAAGACAGCAAGTCTTTGTGATGTATCAAGAGCCACGGTATCCAGGGTAATGTCAGCACACCACCAAGAAGGACGAAACACATCCAACAGGATTAACTGTGGACGCAAGAGGAAGCTGTCTGAAAGGTGCTGACCCGGATTGTATCCAAAATAAATAAAACCACGGCTGCCCAAATCACGGCAGAATTAAATGTGCACCTCAACTCTCTTGTTTCCACCAGAACTGTCCGTCGGGAGCTCCACAGGGTCAATATACACGGCCAGGCTGCTATAGCCACACCTTTGGTCACTCATGCCAATGCCAAACGTCGGTTTCAATGGTGCAAGGAGCACAAATCTTGTTTGAACATGTATTGTTCTCTGATGAGTCCACCTTTACTGTTTTCCCCACAGGGAGAGTTACGGTGTGGAGAAGCCCCAAAGAAGCGTACCACCCAGACTGTTGCATGCCCAGAGTGAAGCATGGGGGTGGATCAGTGATGGTTTGGGCTGCCATATCATGGCATTCCCTTGGCCCAATACTTGTGCTAGATGGGTGTGTCACTGCCAAGGACTACCGAACCATTCTGGAAGACCATGTGCATCCAATGGAACAAACATTGTATCCTGAAGGCGGTGTATCAGGACGACAATGCACCAATACACACAGCAAGACTGCTGAAAGATTGGTTTGATGAACATGAAAGTGAAGTTAAACATCTCCCATGGCCTGCACAGTCACCAGATCTAAATATTACTGAGACCTTTTGGGGTGTTTTGGAGGAGCGAGTCAGGAAACGTTTTCCTCCACCAGCATCACGTAGTGACCTGGCCACTATCCTGCAAGAAGAATGGCTTAAAATCCCTCTGACCACTGTGCAGGACTTGTATATGTCATTCCCAAGACGAATTGACGCTGTATTGGCCACAAAAGGAGGCCCTACACCATACTAATATATTATTGTGGTCTAAAACCAGGTGTTTCAGTTTCATTGTCCAACCCCTGTATATATATATATATATATATATATATATATATTACTAAATACTGCCACCGTCTGTGAGGAGTTGGTGTGTTCTCCCTGTGTCCGCGTGGATTTCCTCCGGGTGCTCCGGTTTCCTCTCACAGTCCAAAAACACACGTTGGTAGGTGGATTGATGACTCAAAAGTGTCCGTAGGTGTGAGTGTGTGAGTGAATATGTGTCTGTGTTGCCCTGTGAAGGACTGGCGCCCCCTCCAGGGTGTATTCCTGTCTTGCGCCCAATGATTCCAGGTAGGCTCTGGACCCACTGCGACCCTGAACTAGATAAGCGGTTATAGGTAATGAATGAATGAATGAATGAATAAATACTGCCACCGCGACCCTGGAATGGACAAGGGGAAAAAATAATGATGATGATGATAAATACTGGCATTGTACTGAAAACTGTTACTGATGTGGAGCAGTCCCTAAATGTGAGTATACAGAGATTTGATTCAGAGGACTTCTGTAGTACTCTTGTCTCATACTTCAAATGTTAACAATTACAAAAGATATGTTCTGTGCTCAAATGATACAGAGAATAAAGAACAGAAATAGAGCGATGTTTGGACATATGGAAAATATAAAAATGTGAAACTTACTGTATATTTCAGAACCTGTTTTCTTTCACAGATGAAAGCTGTGTAACCTCAACGCATTGTGATTTTACTAAAAAATATTTTGCCATATGCAGTGTGTTCAGCATCTGACGATAATGCCTTAATGAACAGAGACGTCTGACTTGAGCAGAAGAAGCATGTCAGTGTGACATCAGTGAGTTTACGGCCAGTTATTGCATTGGAATTAAAAGCAGCTGGAGACTGTGTAATGATGAATATTACATCATGTGTGATAACACAAAGCAAATAAAGAAGCCTGTGGCCCATGGTCTGTGGAGCACTGGAATTGTGTGTTCTGGACTAAAGGAGAACCATTCAATATTATTAACATGAGCTGTAATAGTGTTTATGAGCCAACGCATTTAATCAAACATTAGCATTTAGTTTCAAACTTTGTGTGGATGAATGTAACTTTGCCTTCCCATAAGAGTAGAGGCTAATACTGCTGCAAAAGGAGGTCAAAGGTAATATCCTTCAATCAGAATTAACATAAATTTGCATGAATAGGGTTGTGAGCTCTTGATTTGGAAAAAGGCATTATAGAAATACTCATTTTCAATGAAGTAGTGCATTAGCTGCAGGTAGAAATCTCTGTGCTATTTAAAGCAACTGCAAAAACTTTCAAAGATACAAAAGTTGCAGCTGCATAATTACCAAGGTTCCTTAAGGAGTAGAGACACAGGGCAAAGGGAAATACTGAATAGAGAACAAAGATGACAAACGAATGAATTATTTAATAGCTCTGTGTTTTGCGCAACTTATAGCGACACCCCCTCAAAGACAGACAGAAAACTCTACACAGGCCTCTCATCTGCATTGCTATCTTTTATTTCTGCTGTGAAGGGAGAGAAGGAGGGATACAGCACTGGGGGAAAGAAAGGAGAGATTTAAACAAAGGAATGAGGGACCTCAGAGGGAGGGAGAGAGGGAGGGGGACATCTGTACCCTGACAAGCACAGTATGAAGAAATGGGATAGGGCTGATTGTGTTAGAACAGTAACCAGAGAGAAAAATAATGTGCGTGAAAAATAGAGACAGACATGCTGGTGAGCATGAATAAGCATGAAAGAGAGAGTTTGTGTTTTATTGTGTTCACTCTAAACTATCCATTTTTTATTCTCAGCTGCAGGGTTTACTCAGTGATTTCTCTCCAAGCCTTACTGTCCCTTACAGAAATCCTGTTAAATAGCTACTCCATTAGTAAACACTTTACTTAGGAGAAGGTTCTATAAAGTGTTACAAGATTCATCCCACTCACACGTCTTTTTCAACTTTGGACACCTTGGAGCGTTCTAGTAAAGCTTCAGTGGTGAAGACCACGAGACGTCTAATTGTAAATGAATAAAACGGTCAAAAATAGAACAAAAGAAGACAGAATTGCTTGGATCACTAATGCATCTGCTTAATGAAAGTTGACTGCGTGAGTCGACCTTCCACTTGGTTCAGTGAGCAGAATGAGTGTGAAATGAGAGAGAGAGAGAGAGAGAGACACACACACACAGAGAAAGAGAGAGAGACACACACACACAGAGAAAGAGAGAGAGACAGAGACACAGAGAAAGAGAGAGAGAGAGAGAGAGAGAGAGAGAAAGAGAGAGAGAGTTAATAAAGACATATGAATCAGACTTCATTAGGAAATGAGTCATTATTAGAAACAGTAATGATACAATGGAATTGCTGAATGATAAAAACAAAACCTCAAAATTCTCAATCAATGCACAAAAAAACAAAGAAAAAGAAAGAAAATTATTTGTGTTTTAAAATGACTAATAGAAAAGAAAATGGGGAGAGAAAAATAAAGAGAAGTTCAATAAGGGTTGGATTCAATGGCCAGAAAAATGGAGGGAAGTGGAGGAAAGGGCAAGAGAGAGAGAGAGAGAGAGAGAGAGAGAGAGAGAGAAAGAGAGAGCAGTCAAAAACAAGAGCTCTTTAGTGGACAAGTACGTGACAGTCCTAGTGAAATGTAACATTGTACTGTTATGTAATGCACACAAGTTCCTGCACTGTTGTGTGTGCACATGTGAGAAACTTATTTCCTTCAGTGTGTAATGAATCTCTCATGATCTTTCAACTTACTGCCCACTGAAGCCCGGTGCTGAGAAGGTCAAGGCCCAGTTAAACAGCAGAGAAATCGGTCAGGACAAACTGTCAAATGACTGTATCCAGCAGTGGGTTATATCTCTTTTGTGGACATTGGGAAGAGACATGGACCAGAATCCAGAACTTGATACATTTAAAAGACTGAGTAATACTGAATGACCAGGTTGTCTTATAGAGAAACAGAACAACATGACTTTGCTTCCTATGTTCCTGTGTCAGCAATTCATTAGAAAACATTGTGGAATTCCCCTGGAATGTTAGCTGACCCTGTCTCATTTGCCTCGTAATTATGCTTGCAGCGTGGCCATTATCCTGAATTTCTAGCTATAGTAACTGTGTTATTTCTGTGTACCACATCATTTCTTGTTTATTGTGTGTCCTTGTGTCCTGTTTCCTGTGTCTGTTGCTTCCCTTTGTGCTGACAGGCACAGTTATTACTACTGATACACAAAAGACATGACTCCTTTAGTTAACGTTAGCATTGGCCCTTCATTTAACACTGCAGCAAAACAACCTACACTAGGGTGACCAGATCTCAGATGGTGAAAAAGAGGACAGCTCTCGCCCCTCGCTGCCTTTGTATATTTAGCTGAACCTATGTGTGCTTTTAGGTCCTTTACACCTTTACTTGCTACACATGGGAATTTCTTATTTAATTCATCCGAGAACATACATTTACGTTTCGGCATAGCTGCTCGAGATGAGGGTGGGTACATGAGCTTTGCCTGAGGTAAACAAGGACTACTGACGTGCAGACTGACCAATTAAATGTTTACAGAGAAAGTTATCGAGCAATAACGGTAGCTCTACAGTCAGAACATTTTAGGCTACTTCACCACGCCCCCTTCTCACTCAAGCGAACCAATCGGAGTAGGGGAGGGCGGGACTAGTTTGTGAATGAAACGCTTCTTGAAGTTCTATGTAAGCTCTAGAAAAACAAAATGCCGGACGTTTGTGAAATTCCGCCCGGATATTTTTTTAAGTCTAAAAAAGAGGACATATCTTGGTAAAAGAGGACATCTGGTCACACTAATCTACAAAAAATACAGAAGCTAGTGTGTGTTAGTATGTGTTGTGCTGGTATGAGTGGATGGCATATAGTGTTTGTCCACAACCAGGTTACAGGTGTGCATGCTCCATCTCTGGATGTAGATGTGGAGATGTCCATAGTGATGGGGAATAATAAGTAGAGGTAGTTCAAGCAACTGTTCTAACTTGGCTGCTCCTTGAAGAAAATGTGTGTGTGTGTCTCTCTCTCTCTCTCCCAAGGGGAGATAATGAATAATATTACTGAAGTGATGAGTGGGTTAAGATGACTCATTGTTTTTGTCAGTGAGTCACAATGTCCACGACCCTCTCACTTCTGCATGTATTATTAAGTCCAGTCCATTCACATAGAGGCCTCAGCCTTCATGTGGCCTCCAGTTACTTCCAGTTAATAATTTATCAGCATCTCTCTCTCCCTCTTTCTCTAATATCACCATGAGAGAAATAAGACACACCCACCGAGAGAGAGAGAAGAAGAAGAAGAAGAATTCACAGTACACTGTTGGTTGGACATTTCTGGTTCATGGACTTTTCTCAGTCCAGCAGTGCCAATGAATGTTTTTGAAACTCAAGCAGCTGTGCTGTGTCTGATCCATCACCACCATATCTGCATCACTATAATGCTAATCCACATCAGCTACTTTTGAAACAAACCCAATAAAATAAAGAAAACACAGTTTTCACACCTCGACTGTAAACACAAATGAAACTCTGAAAACTTGTGTTACTCAAAGTAATGGAGAGTCTGAAGAAACAGTTGGACAGGCATCAGAATTTATACATGCATGTGTGTTTGTGTGTGCCTGGAAATCTCACATGGGGAGTACCAGAAGCAGGATCAGAGCATGTCCAGGTGTTTTGCTTAAACCAACACTTCTTCGTGGCCTGCAGGGGACAGTGAATGATCCTTTCTGCAATGCATTCAGGCAGACATAAAATGTGTGTATGTCTCAGTTTTTAAAAAAGGAAAGAAACAAACCCCTCAGAAATGTGTGTAATAGTTTAAAGGAGCATTCAGTCATATTCTAAGACATTCACATTATGAATGTTATTAAACTGTCAGAATTGTTTTACTAAAAAAGCCCCGCTCTGGGTGACTGTCTGTGAGGTGTTTGGTGTGTTCTTTCTGTGTCCGCGTGGGTTTCCTCCGGGTGCTCCGGTTTCCTGCCACGGTCCAAAATCCCACGTTGGTAGGTGGACTGGTGACTCAAAAGTGTCCGTAGGTGTTGACTGGCGCCCCCTCCAGGGTGTGATCCCGCCTTGCGCCCAGTGATTCCGGATAGGTTCCTGACCCACCGCGACCCTGAACTGGATAAGCGCTTATAGACAAGGAATAAATGAATGAGTGTTTTAAACATGGCCATCTCTGAGTGGGGGGACACCCACTGTATTGAGTATATAGTAAAAATAATAAAAAGCTACAAATTTAGTGGGCTACCATCCATAAAAAGATGTCAGCAAAACATACCAAGATGTGACTCACAATTTAAATGTCAGAAGGTGAGAAGGAAAGGATTAGTTTGGAGTCAGTAACACTGTGGTAGGAGAGCCATGAGAGGATATTAAATAGTTAAGACAGTGAGTGTAAAGTGAATAGAGAAAAGGGCTAATTACCGAGCCTTGTGGATCTTCAGCTGTAAAATTCTACTTCTAGTGCGTTGAAAGACTCAGACCTCTTCCATGCAGACTGTGACTCCAAGTTTGGCGGGGATGAACAGGAGTATATTGTGTTTGAGTGTGTCAAATGATGGAATGAGGTCAAGATGGCTCAAGATTGATGTGTTGTCATGGTTCCCACCCCTGGTCATGGAGTACACCCTGTTCTGCATATTTTGCTGTTCTCCCTGATCTAACTCATCAGTTTATTCACTCAACAGACCATTAACAAGTGGGTGTGTTCCAGTAAGAAAATATAATAATATCCTGAACAGTGTGTACTTAAAGAACGAGACTCAAAACTTCTGATCTGAGGTTAAAAAGAGGCCCTGGCGTGAAGGACTAACGAAACTGCGTTCTGTTCAACTACATTATAATTACCTGCCAGTTTTAGTTTGATATCTGATACTGATTGATACTGGTTTGGCATTTGTATGAATGAGTGAATCACACAAGCCCAAGAGCAGTGTAACCTGCTTGAAATTCAGTTGAAGCATTATCTTGATCTGGATACAAACACTGACAGTTTGTACTCTCTCCTTTGCCAGGATCAGAATGAGAGAGGCTTGAGATTTGTCTGAAAGGTCAGACAGGTTGCCAAATGAGAGGCATTAGTCAGCCTTGGGCTCAGAGAATGAGAGAGCGAGTGAGAGAGACAGTGCTGAAACATTAAGAGAAGGCCTGTTCTCTGCTGCTGTAATTGGAATGCACTCATGACTTTTAGCTCTATCTCCAGCGCTATGGGTTAGTTTCCTGAAAAGGCCCCTGGGTCTGACTCTAAGCAGAGGGTAATTTTTCCATTTAACCTTTACTCTTTGTAACTTGACATGCACCGAGGCATACAGGCCACGTTCAATCAACAATTAAAGTTGTGTGCTGGAATTAATGGCGACTGCTAATTTATGCGAGTGCCCTTTCAAACATACAAAGTGAATCATATGTGAGAGAATGAACTGACAAGCAGAAGAACACAAGCCATAAACATTAGGTTTGTGTCTCAATCTTATTTTAGCACTTCATTCATTCATTATCTGTAAGCGCTTATCCAGTTCAGGGTCCCGGTGGGTCCAGATCCTACCTGGAATCATTGGGCGCAAGGCAGGAATACACCCTGGAGGGGGCAACACACACACACTCACACATTCACTCACACCTATGGACACTTTTGAGTCGCCAATCCACCTACCAACGTGTGTTTTTGGACTGTGGGAGGAAACCGAAGCACCTGGAGGAAACCCACGCAGACACGGGGAGAACACACCAAACTCCTCACAGACAGTCACCCGGAGCGGGATTTGAACCCACAACCTCCAGGCCCCTGGAGCTGTGTGACTGCAACACTACCTGCTGTTATTTTAGCACTTGTAATTATTTATTTTATTACATATAAATCTAAATAGGCTTCAATTTGTGTAGTGGAAGTGAATGTACTTCATTTCTGCTTAATATCTGCAAATTAATAAACTACATTTGATAAACACAGTACTGCCAATGGTAAGTAAATAGAAATACATAGTTGTGTTGATGTTAGACATTTTATTCATGTCTTAATTAATGCAGTCCCTGACCAAGCACAATGCTTTACATTCTAATACTTTACCTTTAGCTCAACAATAAAGGCATTTAGTGCTGAATAAGAAGAGATTGTTTCAGGCCGTTTGTTTTGCTAAGGAACATGCTCTCACGATCTGTGGCACCATACAGTAACGATATCACCACCTCATGCCTATATTCTAATTCCCCACAATCTCCAGAGTCCAGACTGGACGTCCCGTTTCCTAAGGGTCCTTAAACCAGATTAGGATTAGGACCCCATTCAGGGAGCTTCCCAAGCTGTAAGCAGAGCAGTGGCGGATGCTGTGCTTAGTTTGCTTATTCTATTGATCCTTTGGTAAGGCCTCTGTACACTGTACACCAGGGATACCACAATCCCCCATTCATATGGTCAACTCAAACTGGATTTGTGGCATCAAGCATAAGCTGGTAGTTTGGTCACGATTGGCCTATACCCAGAAGTCATCGGCTCATATAAAGCTGCTAATAAAGTTTTAGAAGAAAATAAACAGTTCATTTGTAAACCATCAAAACTTTACACTGTGAAAATTGTATGAAATTCATTTAAAAATATGCAGTTTGTTTTCACTTTTGGCAACTAATGTATAAAAGTCATATAAACACATTTCCAGTTCTGTTTTACACACACAGACACACACACAATGGTGTCTCACCATGAATCCATATTGGTGTCTCAATATGAATCCATACTGACAAGACTATAATAATTATGTTTACATCTTTGCTCAGCCCACTGACACTGACACTTCACCATCACCTAAAGAACATGGTGAAAGAGGTCTTCAGATTTTAAAGAAACACAGCTTTAAAATCTTTAGATTTGAGAAATTACACTGGACATATGGATTAATCAAGAGCTTCATTTCAAAAAGCTGTATATTTATAACAAGAAGAGACATGGACATCAGACTATTAAAGCTTTTGGTAAAAAAATATATTTTATATATAAAAATATATTTAGCAGCAGGTAGTGTCGCAGTCACACAGTCCCAGGGAACTGGAGGTCCCGCTCCGGGTGACTGTCTATGAGGAGTTTGGTGTGTTCTCCCTGTGTCCGTGTGGGTTTCCTCCGGGTGCTCCAGTTTCCTCCCACAGTCCAAAAACACACGTTGGTAGGTGGATTGGCGACTCAAAAGTGTCCGTAGATGTGAGTGAATGTGTGAGTGTGTGTTGCCCTGTGAAGGACTGGCGCCCCCTCCAGGGTGTATTCCTGCCTTGCACCCAATGATTCCAGGTAGGCTCTGGACCCACCGCGACCCTGAACTGGATAAGGGTTACAGAAAATGAATGAATGAATGTATTCTTTATAGAGGCATATAATGTGTTTGGAAACTAATTTACATCACTGAACAGATGCCCATTGAAATATCCCCTGATTCTATCTGTGGAAATCAGAACAAAACCAAAGCAGTCCATGCAAAGAGTTTATTCATGAATAGCTTGTTGTGATGTACAAAGGAAGCACTTTGCCAACATTGTGTTTAAAATTAATTGCTTCAAATGTGTGTCCATATAATAAACACTTCCCTTCTTTAAAATACTCTAAAAATAAGGATTTGAATTTAAATATCTGTCAAAGATCTTTTGGAAGATACAAATATGCATTATGAAATATAATGATTTGTTTAATATATAGTACCAAATGCAATAATATGCAAAACTTTAAGTCCCCAGTTTTTTTCCATGATACATTGCTTAACACATGCAGAGAGGGAACACACATCAAGTACAAAAACAGAACAATTTCTGTATGAAAATAGAAAAGAACGTTAAATGAAATATACTGTTTGCAACACTATATATATATATATATATATTCATGTTGCACAACTCTTACAAAGGCTATACACTGACAAGAATGACCACTTAACAGTTAACATTTCATGGGCGGGTAGGGGATGGATATGAGGCTTCCCCCCAGCTATCCTCACGAGTTAGGAGTAATATATAAATATAAAGTATCAATCATTTATGGACTGTGGCCTATGTCACTTTATCCCATATGACAATCAGTTTCCACAAGCAAGTAAGATTTTGATCATACTCGTGTTCTCACCTAGCTTTTGCTCATGTACGCATATATTTGCAGACATTAAACAGCATTTACAATGCAGCTAAACACACACACACACTTCCATACACACACAGTGCTCCATGTACGAGAGGACGACACTGGCAAAACGTCAAGTACACCCTATGCTGAATATACAAGACAGTATTATAAATGAGAAGCTCTAACATGACGCCTTGACAACTTTGGGGAGATACAGACAACACGACATAAAAGTAATCTTGTCAGTTCTGTGTCAAAAGGCACACCAACACCACCTGAAATCCTCATTCACTGCACAGACGCTGCAGGAAATTCCACATACTGACACTTCACATACACTGAATGATTGTAATCGAGCAAATAAAATTACACAATTAATTATCAACTTTTAAGAACAAAATATTTTCATTTTTACACTCAGAGGATTGTGTGATAATAAAAATAAATACACATTATTATTATTATTATTATCTTGTAATGAGATGTTTGTTTTTCTGCTGGCTAAACACAAGATCTGTATTGCATATAAGAGAAGACAAGTATTAAATCACTGGTTATGAATAATGTCAAACATATTTCTGAAATGACAATATGACGCTGAGGACTGTAAAGCTTTCATAAAGCAGTGTAAATATTAGGTATATGATGAAAGTGTAATGTATTCTGCATTTACATTTACAACACATTAAACGTGTGTGTGTTGTACCTTAGGAATCTTCAATGCAGTTGTAATGATCAAATAAGAAAGAGACAAAAGAAGTCTAAACGTTCAGTCGCGCTTAAAGGCTAAGCACCAGCTCTATAAAAGTGTCAAACACAAATACAGTGGAATGTGAGTTCCTAACTTGTGTTTATTGATCGTCAGAAAACATGTTATTTCTTAGTAATTCAAGGAATAAGGTTTAAAAGACCGTTGGTTTTGGCTGCAATAATTCAATGTACAGTGGGACATCTGTGCACAAATGGCCCAAATATCCCAAAATATCCAGAAAACGAACTACATTTCTCAACTTTAAACGGGCACTTTGGAAAGGACCGTCCGCTCACTCCGTTATCTGTAGCTCATTTCACTGGCGCTTTTCCAACAATATGGACATGTAAGGACACCAACGAAAGGTGTTCAAGAGCCTCTGTAACATGGAGGTAAACAGGGTAAGGACACTTACTTCGCCTGTTTTAGTTGGTGTTAGTTAACGTTAGCTTGACTCGCTAAACTCGGTGGCTCAGATTATACTCGGCTACGTAGCTGCATTACGGAGGTTTATAGTGTCGGATGAATTCGACTTCGACTTTGATCACATTTACAAGAATAACGGTACCTCTACATTTGAGTTTAGCTTATTGCTAGGCTATTGTCATGAATAATGTTGGTTATTTAGCTAGATACTGTCATTACAGTCAGTCATAACGGTGTTTTACAGCGGCGTTGTTCAGCTGTTGTCCACCAGTGACGTCACGGTTGCGTTCAAGAATTTCCGTAGCGAGCTCGGGTTTTTCCGTCAATTTAATAAAATTATCAGTTTTAAAGCAAATTAAGCTGCTATTTTCATTTTAATTCATACTTATATCTGTCAGTAACTAAAATAATGTGAAATATTCATGGAGGTCCATTAAGTGGTGCTTAGCCTTTAAGATTTAAATTGTGTTACATGGAAGACTTAGAAACACATAATTTTTTTAATACGTGTCTGCAACTCTGCTACATTGTAATGATTATCTATACAAACATAAGAATAACATTTCTTCCAATTCCACTTTAATATATATTTCACTATTCAATACTTCATACAAAAAATACTTTGATCTTTAAATTATAGCACAGTGTAATCTATCTGGTCCGGCCTCAAAATTAACACACAGAGCACAAGGCTAATACTGATTGCTTTATATATTTTAGGTGAATGTTTTTGGTATTGGCAACATTGCTGTCATGTTTCTATACATTATATCAACAGCACTGTTAAACTGATGAGAGTCTGACAATATGCAAACATTTGCTGGTGCAGAAAGAATTATTTACAACAATTTCACTTTTGTTTTTCTCTAATTAGACATGTCCATCTCAACCGCATGGATAAACAGAATCAGTCGAGTTAATGACATGAAAACAACAAACAACAAAATAAAAGATGGGACTGAGTGCTATATATACAAAGCAAAAAGTCCTGAAAAAAAACTGGATATGTAGATATTCCTGGATATGGCAGTCACAGTGATATGGAGTGATAGTTTGATTGCCGTGACAATCTCCAAGTTCACACCCTCTCAACTCGGCTGGGATCATAGGAGTCTGAGGAATAAAAGGACATTAGAATCAAATTACCAAATTGCTTCACTGTGGATACGTGCAGTAGTTACACGTACAAATTTAGATTGTCTGTGTTTGTGTGTTTTGGGGTGGGGAGGTTGAGGGAGAGAGTGAGATTAGTGAATAAACTGGACTATGCATCCCTCTGGTGGTAGGAAACACTTACTGCAGCAGGCTTTTCTAGTCAGTATTGTCAGCATTAATAGGATTCATGGTGCAGGCTGCAAATAATCACTGTGCCATTCACAGGCAAATGCTGTACTTTTACAGCATATAGTGCAGTGAACTGAATGTAGGATTAGAAACACATTTGAACTACACTCTTTTGATCACGTTGATCATTTTGTTGTAGCTACAGAAAACAATATATCATTTAAGAAAACAACTGAAAATCAATAAATACTTAGAGCTTATTACAATGTTCTAATATTCAAAAGGCCACAAATAATTAGCTTCACATTAACAAGCATTTTTATCATGAAGAATCGTGCCAGAACTCTGTAACGCCTCCAATGTAAGTGAAGGAAATTATAAAGCAGGTAACTAAAAGCAGCTATGAAGCTATCGTGCCAGTCTGTTTGTGCTTATTTATGCCAGTACAATACAACATTTATTCAAATATTAAATAACTTTAAAACATACCTGGCACTATAGAAACTACACATTTTCTCTTCAAATATTAATACAAATGTAACATTTTAGATGCTAAAGGAATCTTAAGTAACACATGGCTCTAAGCCTTTGCTATCTCTACTTGTATACTTATACTGTTAGGTAACGTCTGACTATAGATACATAAATATAGACTCCTGTACTGACCTGAGACAAACTGATCGTCATCAGCCTCTACAGCAGCCAAGGCAGTTTTCATGTTGAATGTGGCTGGCAGAGTAATCTCCCTCTTGGTCACTGTGCCACTGCGAGGCTGAGGGACTGGACGCGTCATGGGCTTTGGTTGCTGTTTTAAACTCTCCTGAACTACTTCTTCTTCTGGTTCCTCCATCTCCTCACTGCTTTGGCTGTCATCATCCACAGCCTCCTTTTTGCCAACAGCTGTTTCCCCGTTACCTGCTTCCATTTCACTCTCTACAACTTGCTCTTTTCCTTTTACTCCTAGTACTTCCTCCTCTTGAACCGATTTTCCCTCTCGTATTTCCTCTGCCTCTTCCATCTCTTTGGTGAAAGTGCTGATGCATGATTCTGGCTCACCCAGAAGAGTAATGTGCTCTGCAGACAATTCTTCACTCTGGAACATATAAGATGGGAGATCTGCACTTGACTTGTCCTGTGTGCCGTCGGACACTTCTTCAGTGAGCCAAGTCTTTTTCTCACCTCCACAAACGCTTAAAGCTAATTCCTCATCCTCTGTCACTGGTAGTGACAAACGCAAATTGCTGGGGGGAAACTCGGTCAGCTCTAATACAGAAGAAACGGTATGGCTCTCTGCACTGGGCTTATTCTCTCTAGGTGTATTATCTCCTTGAATGCCTGGATCATTCTTTTCCATCTTCAGTTCACTCGTATGCCCTAGTGTCACTCCCACATCCTCGTGCTGTCTATTAACTTGCTGTGTATCTTTATTTGGGCTTATCTCCCTGGTTTGCATAGCATATGTGTCATTCAAGCCTTCTGCATTTTCTTCACTCTGCTTACCGTCACTTTGATCGACAACCAAAGCTTCAGCTGGCACAGCAATGCCCAGAATCCTAGCTGCTCTCTCTTCAAGTGATTCATGCACAGGAATGCCCTGAGCACACTGAACCTGGTACAAGTTGCTGAGATCTTCTGTTGGTAGGCTGTTGGCTTTCTCTTGACTCAAAAGTGTCTCCAGATGTTCATCCGCTAATGTTTTCTCATTACTCCAGCTTCGATAGTCTGAATACCCATCATCATCGTCGTCATCGTCGTCATCAACATAGTGTGCTTTAAAAGTAAAATGTGGACTTCTGGGAATGTAGATATGAGATGACTTTTGTCTAGAGACAACTTTGCTCCTGATCTCTGCCTCTTTTTCAAGGTCCAGTTTAGCTGTGATGCAGGTTTGATGATTCAAACTCTGATCCTCAACGAATTCAGGACTATTTCTGCTTCTATCTCCACCACTATCTGATGATGTGATGTGTAAGGCCTCACATGTTTCTGAGTTGTCGGAGGGACTGGTGAGCATCGGAGACTCTGGGCTTAAACCTGTAGGCGATCCTGATGTCACTGTGTCTGGGATTGCAGTGTACACTGTCAGCCCGACATCTTTTAGTAAGGACTCCTTTGGCACTGGGATATCTGGCCTTTGTCCCCTCACGTCATCCTGCATTCTCGGCAAGACCTCATAGTTTCCAAAACTGGAGTCTTTGGGTATAGGTATCTCTTGTTTCTGCGCTGTGTCAGAATTCACTGTCCTTCCTTTTGGCCTGGAGAAAGCAGTCCTAACTGCCTTGCATTCTCGATCCGCTTCAGTTTTGCCCCTGCTTTCTAAACCTGACCTGATATTCAAGTTGTCTTTCTTCAAAAGTTTCTCAGGATTTTGTTCCACTTGTAACTGATCCCGTTTCAAGTTTTGCGATGCCATCCCAGAGTTCATAACCTCTGTGCAGGTGTTGGTCACCTCTAGAATGTTTTGTAAAGCCTCATCCATGTCCTCTATCGCCTGTTCAATGCTTGGTTGATGCTTGCTGTTATGATCTTGTAGTTCCTTGTTGAATGATTCAAGTTCTCCAATAGCATCCCACGGGCGCCTGTTCACAGGTTTCAAAAGAAACTGGCCAAAAACCTCTTGGCCGTCTGGTGCTTGGGCTTTGGGTGCACTCTTTCTCAGTGGAAGCTGGTGCTCAGGGGATGGTGCTGTCTGACCTATGAGGAGCTCAGTATAATTCTTTGCACTGGAGCCACTACCTGCCCTTGTTCGTGAAAATGCACTGTTGCTTGAAAGGTTCAGGTTCTTTTGTCCTTTCACGGGATACCCAAAACTAGCATCACACTTAGTGTCAACTCCACTTTTTGTGGCGGTGTCCGATGGAGGAGGGTCATATGTGGTCTGGATGTGAAGGCTTGATGAATGAACACCTCTGGAAACCTCAGGAGAACCTGTCTGAGTCTCTTGGTTCTTGTATTGCTCCCCTGGCCATGACCCTGCATAGCACAATTCTTTGTCTGAGTTTGCTTGAAGGGACCAAACATCTACAATCTCTTTCTTAATTGGAGCTCTTTTAGAGTTCTTAATTGCTAAGGCGCTGCTGGACTCTATTTGAAGTTCATTGCTGATGGAGTTCACGGAGTGGTCTTTGCTATAAAGCTGAGCCACAGTGTTTTCTTTGGGTGCTACAACTGGGCTTGGCACTTTTTCATTATTGTTTGGATCAGCAGCTTCCCTGCTTGCCGGCGTATTTATTGGAACAGAAACAAGGCAGAACATGGTCTCTTTCAGTTTCTTTTTGTTCTTCTTATTCTCAGCTGCAGTTTGTGCCTCAAATTTTTTTACCTGGGTTACTGTTTCACAGCTTTGCTGTGATGATGCTGTTTGAAAAGTGTCTGAATAATGCGATGGGTACCTGTTGCAATTTTCATCAGATATTAATTTTGAGTCCTTTGAAACATCCTTTTGCGCGGCTGCTTCATTAACACAATCACTGATATTGCTTTTACTTGTTTCTGTGCTGCTGTATATTTTCTCTGAGGGCAGAAAGGCACTGTCATCAGGGGGGGTTTCATTTAAGGAGATGATGGGAATCTCTTTTCTGATATTCCTGATTTTGTCAGCATCTGTCAATGAATTCCCATCTATCCCCCCTCCTGAGATATGCCTTACACGTGGATCATCAAAAGGTATGTACTGAACATTACCCATCCGTTCCTCACTGTGTGCTGGGTAGGCCTGTCTTCTACATGGCATACTCCTTCTCCCATCTCTGTGATGATCTGGCCAAGACATGCCAGTCTGTCTCATAAACCATTCCTGGACTTCTGCCATGGCTGGTCCCTGCATATAAAGGTCACCCCTGTACTGGTAGTTCCCCATGGAATTTGCATAATTCCTATGCCCTCCTCTAATTGCAGGCTGTCTCCTGTAGGAAGGTGGAGGGATGTAACCTGGAGGCTCCATGCCAGACCCTCCAGGTTCCTGTGCAAAATATTCCTGTCTGGTAAAAGGAAGTGGAGTCCGGTCTCTGGCATGGGACATAAATTCTCCAGAGAGCATTTCTGAACTTCCACGCATTTGCTGGTGAACCTCATAAGATGGTGGTCTAAGAGGTCGGCTAAAACGCGGCTTTGAATTGGTTGCAGACTGCACACTTGATCTGCCATTATCAGGCCATCGCTCCCTGCTTTCCCCTTCACTAAGATTGCGTCCATGCGACTCCTGTAACTGATGCCCATTTATTCGGTAGCTCCCATATGGATCTTGACCAGAAGACGTGCTTAAAAACTGTACACTCTCCGAAGGCATGACTATTCTGGGCAGTGACTGAGATTTGGCTTTGGTCCTGGGTGGAACAGCACCCTCTGCTGTTCGAGGTCGCTGCTGCTCCTTAGCCCATCTCTCACTTTCGTTCTCAGATGTTTGTCGTCCCATTCCCACAACTGGACGCCACTCTTCTGTTCCCAGGCTTTGGTACTTCCTCTCTGCAGCAACTCTCCACTGGTACAGGGCCAGTTCACGTTCTCTGGCACGTGCACTGTCTGCCCTGCGCTGCCTCTGACGGCGATGCTCCTCTGTGCTTAAGGCTGAGTCTGGCCTGCGTTGCATGCCCTCTGCCTTAACAGGAACGCATGATTCCTTTCCATGTGGTTCCTTAAAGTCAGCGTAGTCCAAAAGAACATTAAAATCCTGACCCCGTCTCCGCCAGTAGGACACATCTTGCCTGGGCTGAGAATACATTCCTCTGTGGCTCTCGTGGAATCTGCATTAAGAATACAAAAAAAAAAGTTTTTGCAAGAGCAACTACATGACATCAAGTAGACTTCAAAGCCATATAATATAGATTTATCATAGACACAGGGAAATAAAATGATGCTGCTGAATGTGGCCTTGGAGAAGGTCAAACCTGTAAGCCCTCTTTTGCTTTGAGGAAAGAGCAAACATTGACTCCTCTAGCTTAAAGCAAACATTTAAGACCAGCACTGACAGGCCTCTTTAACTACTGTATAATGACTGCAGAGGGTTTCTGATCTGCATTTTTAGCAGTCCCAACAGTAATTCAGAAGAGAATCATAAAATGTCTGTTAGCTCTATGCATGTACTTCAATACAGATGAGCCTTGAAAATTACAAATGACATAAAATCTGAAAACGGAGTAAGTTCACAGAATAATTCATTTAAAAGCATTTTATTATTGATATATTTCTGATATTAATAATACATTAAAAAAGTGTGGAAGCAGAGAGACTAATTTTTCTTAGTAATTCCCTGAAATGTATTCATATTCAAGTGCTCACAAAAAAAAATCACATAAATACAGCACTACGTCGACTTCACCTATGAAACTGCTGTACTATAATTAGTACTATAACAATGTTCACACTTCAATTGATTATGTATTATTAATTTCAAGGTTACATAAGACATAAGGAGTGGAACTTGGATCTGAAAATAGACTCAGGAGATTTGAAGTTTACCAGTCGGTTTGCCTCTAGCACGGAGCATGCAAAGCAGGGGTTTCTTAGGGCTGTCCAGCTACAAAGCTGTTTACAATACAGCTGTCCCAGGTGGCAGGAAATGAATCAAACAGCAGATTGCCTTTTCTAGATAATATGGCTAATGGGCGTATCTAGGAGTGGGCGAGAAGGACTGAAAAACAGAGGCAAGAGCTAGCAACACGGAAAACAAGAAATTGAGTTGTGGAAAGTGCCCGATGAACACAAAGGACTGAAAACAAACTGAGGGCTAAGGGTATAAAGTTGGTTACATGTTTAAAGAAGACATTGCGCAATGGCAAAAAAAAAATAGAAAAAGAATGGGAGCTGTTAGAATCTTGTCCTACAGCTGTGGAAAAGTCCTTGACAGCTCCCACCTTTTACATAACACTCCAGTACTCCACACCCCCCAGTCAGCTTAAACCTGAGCCGCTCTGCAAGATCAACAAAAAAAAAGAGGAAAAAAATGCGGGGAAAACAACACTATAAAAAGAGAAGTCTGGTTATATGTAGGTGTCGGCAAGAGAGGGTTTAGCCACTAAAACACTTCCACTCACCCACTGTCTGTGGTCATGCTGTCTCCTGGTGACTGTCCATCTCCTAGGTTACCGTTGTCCTCTTCCCCTGTCCTCTGCTTCCTGTCTCTGGTCTCCGTGTCACTGGGGCCGCCCCTAGACGACATCTGCCTGACTCCTCCACCACCGTAAACACAGTCAGTCTTGTAGCCATTGACGGCACCATGTCCCGTTCTCTTCTCGCCGATTTCACAGCGGCTGCTGCTGCGCGTTGCTGGCCGCTGTTCGTACGTGGTGTGTTGGGATGAGGGCGAGTGTGAAGGGGGGACGTTGTTGTTGCTGCTGACTTTGTATCCATGAGAGATGAGGAGATCTTCAACGCTGTACATGGCTGAGCGGGAGAGGGTTGTGCTGTCCTAAGTGCGTGGAATATCGTCAGAGTTCTATATAGATCCCAGCTGAGGCGAGCCTAGGAACAGCTGCATGAGAGGGGCCATCACTGTGAAAAGAGAGTGAAAAAAAAAAACAGGATGGGGAAGAGAGAGTGAAAGAGACAGAGTGTGAGAGTGGGGCAGAGGGAGAGAAAGAGAGAGAACGGTGCCATTAATATGATTATCCTTCCAAATCCTTTTCATGTGAAGGCTGCCCCCCCTACCCCAAAGGGGAGACAGTCAAACCAAAAAGGCCCTATCTACAAGAAGAGAGGGAATTCTCAATGGCTCTTTGCCTGCCTGTCTGTCCAATTCCCTGCTCCTCTCCTCCCCACTTACCCTCCACCCCTCTTTCAGCACACCAATGAGACTCAACTCCAGAGACTGAAGTAGAAGGCAATGTTCACAATGTTCACCAACCCAATATACAGAGGCTTGTGATAATGACAGTGGATTGTGATAATGAAAATGCATATTTTAAATTCTTCTATTTAAAAAAAAAACATTGTAGCCAATACTAAAACATCTGTTATCTGTAGAGTTGTCTGTTGTCAGATGGCATGAAACAATTCAAATAACAAAAGATGACAACAGTGAACTCTAGAAGTTACTGGTCTTTATTTTTTCAACAGGCATATACTCACTGGGCTTTTTGATGTACATTTAGCATGGCCTTCTCTGTCTAAATTGTCTGAAATTGAAAAGATGACAAATTACACAGGGGCACCAGTGCAATGAACTATGACAGCCTTGCAAATTACAACAGCTTTCTGTCTGACAAGCCACACCAAGACAGTCTGAGGACACCTCTCTCTCTCTCTCTCTCTCTCTCTCTCTCTCTCTCTCTCTCTCTCTCTCTCTCTCCCACTCTCTAATCCTACAGCAACACCTGAACAGAAATCATTCTCTTTGTCTTCTGGGAGTAAAGTTTAAAAAAGTCTTAACCTTAACCAGTCCACAG
Organism: Hoplias malabaricus; assembly: GCF_029633855.1. Lineage (NCBI taxonomy): Eukaryota > Metazoa > Chordata > Actinopteri > Characiformes > Erythrinidae > Hoplias > Hoplias malabaricus. The sequence continues at coordinate 11,818,979 of NC_089802.1, forward strand.
GTTATAATTTTTAACTGCGTTTTGACCAGTCATCCCAATTATGGCCTGACACCTTGTAAATCAAAACATGATTGGTTGATTCCTCTCTGAATTCCTTTTTTTTAAAAAAACATAATCCTACACAGGAAAAGATGTAAATTATCCTAAACTAATCCTTACACATACAGCTTCACATAGGGCCCACCACACACACAGTTCCTACCTGCAGCCACCAAAATTCCTGTTGAATCCTACACCTCAACACTAAGGTTGCTGTGGCCGTTTATGATCTGAACAGGAACCAGCTATCCTTACAGTTACTCATTGAGCCCAGCCCACGAGTACTCAAACCAGCCACTGTATCACTAGCTCTTCACAGGGGTGATCAGGCAGGCACCTCTTCTCATTGGTGTTTCAATCAATTAAGTGCACAACACCTCCAAAAGGCTCAACAGTGAAGTCTGGCATCCCACACCCACTTAATCTAAATCTGACTTTCTGTTCAGCTTCTGAAGACCTCACAATGAGAGAGCTTCCTTGGCTGTTATCTACACAGAAGTCATGAAGGGTAATGACAAGTGATGAACCCCATTTTCTCTTGGTTGTTTAATTACGTTATTTAACAATTAAATAACATCACAATGATTTCCCTGATAACAATGACAATTACTACAATATCCAAGAGTTTCTAATAAACACGTATGTGGAACAAATCAGTTGAATTGTCCGTTTTTTTATTGTAACTGTAAACAATAGAACAGGCCTTCCCTTCAGCTAACGCTAATCTAAACTGAAGCCACAGGAGGTAGATCTGCAGGAGCAGGGTTAGAAATGCCTGGTTTAATCTGTAAGTAAGAACTTCAGCTACACCTTAGGAGACAGTGCACTGAAAGATGATACCTATTTAATCTACTGCTGTAGCATAAATCCTTCATGAAAGAACCTCTATGTCCTTAATTCCACCTGAGTGCATCTGCTCATTCATACACAGATGTGGCTGAGTGGGTCTGTGAGTGTGAAACACAAGTCTCTGTGATCACAGTGAACACTAATGCGATTAACTCTCTTTCACAACCTTAAACCTGTTGGTCTTGGAGGATTGACTCTTGACTTTGGTTGGGTGTCACTACCTCCTGTTAAACTTGCCGTTTGTTTTTAAAAGTAGGCTCTATAAAGTGGTGTTTTAAGCTAATCAAAAATGCACAGAAAATTAATGTAATGTAACATCTCTCTTGTACTGTCACTCTGGCACACAGTCAGCATTCAGTCAAGGGTTGGAGTTGCAGTCATAACACTGGACAAATCCCATTTAGGACACAATGTGTGTCCTAACCTTTGTACAATCCAATAATTAATTTCAGCTATGTTAGGGTGCACTTACTAAACACAGGTGTATACAGGTGTTTGTATAATTTCCTTTCCAAAAGCTTTAGCAATGAATGGAACGCACTGGAGGTGCAAGTGGGCCTGAGGTCATTGTCTAGAAGGGTATAAAATCCCTTGGCTGTAGGGCAGCAAGACTGTCCTCTGGAGTAACAAAACCTCATTCAATACTTCTGGGATGAGTTGTAATGGCACTTGTATTTCAGAACCAATCCACCATCGGCACCCGATCACATTTATATTTATATAGTTGAATGCAATCAAATTTTCACCTAGCTAAGCCTTCCTACACAAGTAGAAAGTATTACTGCAGTAAAGACAGGCAAACTATTTATTAATACACTTCATTTCAGAAGAAATCCTGGATGAGTAAGTGCCCACCACTTTAGCCATATATCATATTCTCCCTAGGTCCTTCAGCCCTGTTAAGAAATATGAATGGCAGTAATTTGTGGAGAGTTCACAAGTGGATGACTTTCAGAATTTCCTGCCTGGGTAGTTTATACAGATTCAAAAGCATTAGGGTCTGATACCTGAGAATAGTGCCTCCCACTGCAGCAACTAACACAGAAAAAGGTCAAATGAGGGGCCTTTAAAACAATATTGATCGCTTTCTAGTGGTTCCTTCATGCACACACACACACACACACACACACACACACACACACACACACACACAGGTCAAAAGAGGTCTCTGATAGATGAGACAACAAAAGTAAGAAAGAAGAAACTGCAGTAGAAACAGGTGTTGTCAAAAGCATCAATCATCATGAGACACATTTTCACCCAAATTTCCATATCTACCACAGCTCCCACACAAGCACACAAAACTCAACATGTATTTTTAGCCAAATGACAGCACTATTTACATTCCAACAGAAACCCTTACACAGTAGTTTTAACATTCATACCGTTTGTTTTTGCAAAAAGTAAGCAGCAGCCTCTGCACTCATACAGTGAACCAGGTCTCTTGTGCTGTTGCTGAATGATACTGAAAATGCTTGTCGCTTTTAAAAACATGACTGCCATTTTCATGATGGAAAATTGTTTCTTAGTGTGTTTCTGAGAAGTGTGGATCTGTTAGTTTTGGATGAAAACACTTTCTTATTAATGGCCTGCTTTTATTGCTAACATATGCGGAGGGCTAAAAATAAACAAAATCACATGCAGACTGGTGATGTCATGGGACTCCGCTGTGCAAAACCTTGTGCATGAATAAATTTCATAGAAGCAGACTCACATGTAGTTAGACCCAGTTCACAGTAAGCTGCATACTCCTAAGTCAGAACTGCAGATTGTGGAGATTCCGCAAAAAAATATGACAAAACATTAAAAAGCAATCCCCCAGACTCTAAAAACTAGAAAGCCTCGATACAAAATTACAAAAAAAAAATAATAACACTGATAAATAGTGCCTTGTCAAATATATTTCTTTTTAAAATCCCTTATTACAGTTAAACAGATTAGAATTAAACCTCCCAGCTGTAATGAGGCTAAGATATTGGCTCCATTCCTCCATAGACAATGAGGTACGGCTGTGGCGCAAATCCTTGGACTCATTCATAAATAAATCACACATTTTTAGATCTGTGCATTTGGAGGGCATCTGGCCCGCCTTCCCATCAGGCCACAGAGCACCCAGCACTGCTGCCCTGACAGTTTGGTGTCAGATTCTTATTCATAGCCTTAGTGAGATTTGTGGAGTATGCTTGTGAGGTTCAGAGGAGGCAGAGGTTGAGAGAAAGTGCAGGACAAACAAATTCAACACATGGAGTCTAAACCTGTGGGGTCATTTCTGAGGTTGTCAAAGCTGACATTAACAATCATTGAGAGAAACACAAAACTACTCATATTTTGAGCACTTGTGTCTCATCAGAAGCCTAGTTTTTGACTTCTTGGGACTGAACCATAACTCCTGTAACTATGTTTACAGATAAAATTGATTGGCTAAAATAATACAAAAATATGTTGACTTCTCAGTTCATGCTGAATAACACCCACTGACTCTCCAAAATGTAGTTTCTCTTCTGCTTTTTAGTAGCAACAGGAATTTGACTGCATTTAGCCACTGAAACCTGAGTGAGGTCTGGTACCAATTTTGGATCATAAATTCGTTCAAATGGTATATTTTGAATTTAATTTAAGCTTATCCCTTTTCACACTATGAAATAAACAGTGAATAACAATAAAATATGTTGTTTTTCAGAATTCTATTTGAGCCACGCCTAACGACCGTTTAACGACTTTGTGTTGGACAGAGACTCTAAGTGGCACATGCACGGATTCACTTTGTACCAAAGTCTCTTCATTGTTTACTTTGTGACATTAAAGCTGCTGACCTCCTCTTCCTGAGGATGTGCATGAACTGAGGAAAGTAGAATGTGAGTGTCAGTGGCGAAGGGTGGAAGATGTGACTGACTAGTGCTGTGTCCTCAGAGGAGAAAGCCAGAAACAGGAAATCTGCTCAAGTGGCCTGAATGTTATTCTCAAGATCTATCACTGAAGAAAAACTTCTTTCACTCCATTCCAGACTCTAAAGCAAAGTGGCCACACTTTTTTTTGGGTGGCGATGGTAAATTTGAACAGAGCTGCTGGGAATTCCATTATTCATTAGAATAGAAATTAACCTAAGTTCTTTTCATTGTAAATAACAAACGTGCTTTTTTTTATATACATTTTATGCATATGACCTGATCGATCCCTTCTGACCTTGAAAGACCTTCTAATGTCTAGATCAAAAGCCTAAAATACCAGTACAAAGATCAACAGTCTGTGTTGTACTTTTTTCAAACTGTGATTCTACTGTATCCCACAACTCCTAGTGTATTAGAGATAACTAAATAAATCACATACATTGCTGACGTGGCTACTAAGAGTTTCTGAAGGCTGAGTCAAGGTGAGTCAGTGGTTGAATCCACCTTTAGAACCAAATGCTACACATTCACAAAAGGATATTAACTCATCTATTAACCCAATGATTTCCAAAGTAGTGGGGAGCTATTGCAGCGGGGCGCGGCAAGGCAAATGTGTAACGCAGGTTTGAGCACTGCTTGCAAAAGATGGACAAGTTTGTGAGAGCTAAACCTGGAGCAGATGATGGGTTTTCTCAAGCCACAAGTTCCAAAGGGAAAAAAGAAAATATGATGAGCCCTATCTCAAAGCAAGCTCATACCAGTCACTGAAGGGATGTGGGGATTAAATATGTCATTTTTGAAGAGCAAATGTGCAGGTTTTAGGCTTTGTCTCTCAGGAAGCTGTTTTATAATATATTTTTTGTGCAGGGAAAACAACAATTAGCAGCAAATATGTTTAACAGTGACTTGTTTTTCTACAGTTTTGTATGAATGTATAAATAAATTCCAGTGGAGCTTGAAGGTAAAAGATGTGCACATGTGGGTGTGAACTACAAAATCGGAACACAGCAGAAATAGTTTGGGAACCACTGTATTAATCTTCTCATGAAGATTCACACCTCAAGGTGCTTACGCCAGCCATATTGTCCCAGACTTTCTTAACACATGAAGCACCACTAATCTAACCCTTCTGGGCAGAGCTGAAGCCACCTCCTCCCCTTGTTTTGTTCGGACAGTGTCCATGGATACTAATGTTATACTTTCTTCAACGGCAGGTTTTTACAGAATTTTGTACACATAAGGTGACACCTCCAGTCCTAAAGAAATGCTTTCACTCTCAAGTAATTCAATTGGCACAGTTATCAAAGGACTGTGAAGGCAGGAAATAATACTTTTTTTTTTTTTTTTTTTACAATGGGATACCACATTACAAATCACAGTGCCAGACTTCTGCTTCACAGACACACATGCTCACCATCCTAGCTTCTCACACTTAATTCTTTGGTGTATTTTCAGCAATTTTAATGTCTAGCCAGAACAAAAGTGGTACTTGATGGATTCCCACATGGCTTTAATTAGAGTGTATCCAGAAAATGGGGTAAACTCTATTTTAAATTCTTGTATTTTATGTCAACAACTACACTACACTAATTTTTGAAAACACTTGTCAAATTATTGCTGTTTATGATATTTTGTTTAGTAAAAACATAAACTGCATAAAACAAAATATTACAAAAAGAGAAGTATGCATCATTTAAATAGGTTCAATTCTATATTTTATTATTAGAGTTAATGTCATCACACTTTTGAAATACGTAGCATCTTTCTATGTCATTACAGAATCATACAGCTACATCATTCTGAACTAATCTCAAATGTCTTTATTTATAAAAGCTTCCTATATACACTCATCATCAACCATTACTTATTACATCATGGCGGTGTGTTACTGTGTTTTGCGCTGGTATGAGTGGATAAGGCACAGCAGTCCTGGAGCTTTTAACAACTGTGTCCTCTCATTGTCCATTCAAACATATTTGAATATGAAATATATTTAATATATATTAATAATATTAAAGGCTTCTTTCATTTCTAACATAATACTATGGTTTATTGTACATCTGATGTTTTATAACCAAACCACCTCCACAAGCCATTCCACTTTTTTGAAGCAAATCCCTCCTCAGAGCCACTTTCCACCATATTTCACGAGGGCTAAGTGACTTTTGTAAAGAACGTATGCCGTATTCTGGGTAACTGCATGATATGGTTATTTAAACAAGTCTGAATATCATTAATATTGATCACAATATTGATCTTTATCATTTTATGGCACAGCCCTAATTTGTATGACTGAAATCATTGAATCCAAACCATTGAATGGTAGTGTATTTCTAAAGCTAACGCCAACAGGCATGTTCATTACTTAAGAATGTATCTGTATCTATGGCAGTAACTGCTAAAATATGGTTGATGATATAGTAGTAATATTTCTATGTTAAAAAATACACCAACACTTGACTGTACTAAAGGAAGCACAAGCAAAATCTGATCAAACAAAAAAACATACGATAACAGTTACAGAGAAGGAAAAGTCAGAAAAAGAGAAGGCGTTTGGCAGAGATGTGGGATGCAGACCCAGCAGGTCGATATGTCATGATGTAGGCAGCGCTGGTGCCTATAAAATTCAAAGCACTGAGTTTGATCTACAGCTGAGGCTGTTTCTCAGCCTGATCCTCAGTGTGGAGCCACTTTTGACTTGCTCAGCATGTCTGTACATAATTAGCGTCCATCAAGGGGCTATGACTTCCGAGAGACGACACTGACAAAGTTTATCAGTTCAGGGAGCTCAGATCAAAGAATCAGTGCACACAAGCACTATGATAATTACCATTTTAACTTGCCAAGAAATGCAATCCCCAATTAGGAGGAAGGAGAGACGGAGACATTAAACAAACACCTCTGGCAAAATAGCTGATTTGTTCTCATTTCCGTTATCTCAAAATTTTGAGGGCTTCTTTGGTTTAGAGAAATATAAAGCAGAAAATGTTGAATTTGATGGACATCATACAACATACAGACCTCTGTTTTATTGCCTCCTTTATCCAAAGGGCAGATCATGGCCACAGGTTTCTATTTTCAATAAGAGAAGGGAAAAGCTCGGCGCAATCACAATAGCAGATCCTTATCGATACATACTCCTCCCTAGAGTAAAATCACATCATGGTAATTTATCAGATCAAGAGAAATTACACAGAAGAAAGAGCCTCACAATCCATATCTCTTTCACAAGGCTATAGGGTTCATAATATATGCCTCCATCAAATCATGAGGAAACAATCACAAGCATTCAGCTTTCATCACTTTTAATTACAACTAATCCAGTTTCTACTAATGTACATATGGTTGTATTTTACAGCCACACTATCACAACCAGACGGCATCTGAAACTTGTTCTTTATTGCAGAAAGTAGGAATTGAGTAAGGCACCAGTTCTTTAAAGGTTTTCTGTCATTGTAGCAAATGTGCTCCAGAATTCAGCTGGGGAGGCATTCAAATGCTAAGAATTTTCCTCAGATGGAATGCTGCACCAAAGGAAACCTACAGCTGAAATAAGGAAAATATTGTTCTGCCACTGTAATGGACCCTTTGGAATAACACATTACCAAGCTGCTTAAAATCAATAGTGTTCTCTTTAGTTCACTATCAGCGCTCTTTCTCAACACTCTTTCTCCTTAAAGCTTTAACAGGTTTCTTGTTGTTCATCAATTAAACTGAACACTTTCAGCCTGTGGTCCAATTTGTACCTAAAATGCATATAATGTTTTACTATTCAATGTTTTTACTGTGTTTAATGTGAAACACTGCTAAATATACTGCTTTTACTAATTACAGTTTAAATGTTCAGTGTAATTTCAGTAAAGACTTTGGTCATACTTTATGAAAAGCAGATGTGTGCAGCTTGTATAGTGTGCAATGATTAACCTAAATACAAAAGTAGCTCTACATTTGTTATTACACTTATGTCAGGTTTTCCTTGGGCAGCATTATCACACTGTGTTACATCTTGCTATCCCTCCACATTACATAATCATAATAACTTATTTATCAAGTTGTAGATAGCCTGGATCCAGACGGCACTGGCGTCTCCCTGGAGTTCTGGTGAACTAGTGGGAAAGAACTTTAAAAACAATGAGTCATGGAATAACTTCCAGTGGCTCTGTGGTGTTTGACCAGCCCTTTCCTCTGGAGCTGGAGCCAAAGTCACACTCTCGACTAAGAGAGCACTCTACTCTCACACCCTGCACTCTTCTGGTAGCAGTGACAAGAATGACCGAAGTGTGCTTAGGTCATATGAGCCAACAGACCCTGAAAGCCAATTACTCACTCCTTTGCGCACACACACACACACACCAGCAGAAACACTCCCCCTGCCTCTAACCGCTTCACTCTGCTCTTCCCTTCTCTGGAAGTCAGTGTCTCTTACACAATATAGCCACTATCTGGCTTGAATTTCGTGACTGGCTAAACTTAGGGGTGAGAAGTGGTGGTCTAATAGCACGACCTCTTAAGACTGGACCTTTAAGGGACTGGCAAAATGGAAACTGTGCCCTTCTGACTCCAATGACTGGACAAGCCTTATTGTCCCAGAGTCAGTATTACACTGGGATAAGCTCTGAGATTTTCAAGAATCCTATCAAGTACTAAGACAGCTCATTTACAACACAGCTTCTTAATCTGGGACTCAGAGATGGTAAAGTCCTGTAAGCCTGAGCAAGGGGTTCATGGCAAAATTAGCCTTCTTGTTATAGAAATACAATAATGAATATAATGTTCATTAATATAACATAACACTAACTTCTTGAACACAATGCTATACCTCAATAACTCTAAACAGAGGCTGATCGAACATTTCATCTAAAGTCAGGGACATTAATACGGAACCTCCATTGTTCTAAACTAGCCTCTAGATTTTTGGAAATGCTTCCCATTATATTTTGGAATATTGCTGTTCCACAGACCAATATTTTATAACTCTCCACGAAGGCTGACTGCATACTTTTGGACATAATTCATATCTTCCCTGCATTGAATTGTAATTATTTTCCAATATATATAATTGTTATCTAGACTGTTATCTGTTGTGTTAATCAAGTGTAAATCCACTCAGGGGCTCTTGGAGTTAAAAGATATTATAATTAACTGATCAATTAAATTCTTTAATCATTTTTTTTTTATCTCACTTCTATTTTCTTTGGTTTACTCCAAGGATGTCAACAGTATAGATAAGGCCTTGTGCTCAGCAGTAAAGTAAGATTATACATCTGCTCTAGATTAGCATCCTTCGCAGGATGAGCATGTATATAGTGCTGAATTGTTTTAAGGGGTTTCTCAGCCAAGAACTACTCAATAACCACTGATGTAAACTCAGACACAGATCTGAGACCACCCTCTCAACTGGAGATGCTTGGTGAATAAGGTCCTTGTTGCATTCATACAATGACACAGTTTTAACAGAATGAGATAATGACGCTTAGCAGACGTTTGGACAGTGAGAGCTGGACAAAGAGTACAAACATGACGATCAATCAGACTGAAGAATGCATGCCTTTCATCAGCAGTGAAGGAAGCATAACTGCAGATCCATTGATCTTTTCTAAAGAAAAAAATATGCTTAATACTGTAGGACATCAGGTGAAAGCACATTGATCTTGGTGATGTTTACAGGTGCAATGTTTATTATCTATCCGCTAACAGGAAACAGACTCCTCAATCCTATAAGATAAGTGATTTGCTATCTGTGACTAAAGAAACCTTCCTCCTTTGTCCTTTGACTCATGCAGACACCGCTGTCATTTCCAAGGTCAGGCTAACGTTACGGTTCTGCTCACAGATGAAAGACTCATCTTCACTGAGGAGGGAGTGTTCAGGAAGTAAACTGTCATTCAAGTTTTTAAAAAGTGAGCTGAATAAATTCTGGTTAGCTACAGCAATTTTCACACTCAGTTTTTCCGTGCTTAAGTAATACTCTTGACCTCAACTTGACATCTCCATGTTTCCTTAATGGTAGAAACTGTATCTTTTGTTTTCCCTCACTATTTCCCCTATCAGTCTCCTTCTGTCTGTATACTCCAAGACTCAATGCAAGGAAAGTCATTCATTTGCAGTTGGAGAATTGCACAGAACTTAAAAATTCCAGCAACATTAAATCTGTGATACATGGTGTTACAAGAGAAGGAAATAACTGCCTATTTACCATTGTTTACCTCAACCGAAATAAAAAAAACTGTTTTGTTCGATTCTGCATAAAGTGTTGCACGCTTACATAGCTGCCTCTGTAAGCGACTGGGAGCAAGGCAGCTCACAACACAACTGAGACACACCCATTTTCTCAAGCATCAGGCAGTGTATCAGGGTTCCTTTCTGTAAGGGATCTTTTAAATGCATTAGACTTCAGATGTCTGGTTCTTACTGCCTGTACAAAAACCTAAATATCTTCCCTAAAAAGCATCACTTAATTATGTGCAACTGTGGGTTGAGATTCCTTGGACATGATTTTATTTAATATTATGGAGTTTCAAAGGTTTGTGAAAGTGTATATTCTATTTCCAACAGAAAAAAAAATCGATCAAGCTGGTCTCTTTGTATAGACCCAGGAAGAAAAAGCGATGTTCAGTTGAAACTCCCTCCATTCACACCTCAGTATCACAGTCACAGCAGAGCCCCGGGGGCTGGGCTCACACTTCACCGCTCAGGAGCAACTAAAAGCGGCTGAGCGACTGGCAGCGTCCCGCCATTTTCACACCGAGAGAACAGGCTGCTCTGACTGGCAGCACACACCTTCAGCCTTTGAAGTCGTTCAGTTACCAGCAGGTGTGAACAAACCACCAACACAAATGGGCTCAGGACAGTCATCTAAAGTGACTAAAAACACAAACAACTGTGGCAGGGCGAAGACGTTACTCTTCACGGCTGTGTGTGCTTAAATTGGGCGCCTCTGGTCAACACAGGCTATGCTGAATGTCCAAGAGCTCATCCCCTACAAGGGCAAATAACTAGTATTTATTTAAAGGCACAGTAATTGTTTGATGAATGCTGCGTTTTGGAGAGAAACAAATTAATATATGCCCCTAAACTAAGTTAAAATTGAAATTGGCTTCAAATGTGCAGAAATAACAACATATTTAAGTTTGCTGCATATCGAAGATTTTTTTTAAACTCGTGTTATCTTTGAAAACCAACAAAACGTTTAACGCTACCTGAGGCGTCCACTCTGCGTCTACCTGAGGCGCCCGCGGTTAACTCTGGTTACTAACGGTCACCGAGACTCGCTCAGAGGGATTGTTGCCCAGTTCTGTGCAGTTCACTCCCGTCCCAAACACGGTCTGTAACGTAACCGCTTTCCAAACAACCCGTTTCCAGTCTAGCTACTTTTACAAAACAACATTATCCCTCTTTTTACGCTGGTAAAATAATTAATTCGGAAACTCCATTAACTGTAAACGAGTGTTCCTAAGGTTAGACCCTGTCCTAACTGAGCTCTGAGAGCCACACAGCTAACAGGCTAGCTCCAGTCTCACATAACAGCCTCTCCTCTGTGAAACACACAGAAAATAACACACTACTGCTCTCCTTCAAGAAAAGTTGATCCTTAACCGCAGCTCTGGTGAATACATCCTCCCGAGGCTTCGTCCTCTAGAACGAGTCCGTTAGCTAACCGAGGCTAAGCGTGGCAGAGGTGCAGCAGTGTGTGTGACCGGTGATGTGTCCCCCCTCTGCTCCGTTATTTTAGACTTTACACATGCGGGACACAGCACAGTCCTCTACAGCCCTCTTCAGTGCAGTTTAGTCTGTCCTCAAAAGCGATAAAAAAAAAGCACACAGCCCCGAGAACCGGACGTGTTCTCTGGACAGATGAATTTGAGTTGAGCTGGACACGTACCTGAGCTTCGCTGATCTCCGAAGAGCCGCAGTTTAACTCTCAGAGCGGATCTGTGTCCTCTCACTGGAGCAGGAGGAGGAGAATGAACTGAGAGAGAGAGGAGAGAGAGAGAGAGAGAGAGAGAGAGAGAGAGAGAGAGAGAGAGAGAGAGAGAGAGAGAGAGAGAGAGAGAGAGAGGCTTAGGGCAGGATGGGAATGGTTTCTCCCAAAGACAAGATAAATTGTCTGAAGCCTAAGCATTACACAATAATAATAATATAAAACTACTACTAATAATATTGTTATATCAGTGTAATACTTAAGAACAACCATGGTATATACACACAATTTAAATAATATAAAATAAAATATATTTTTATAATTACTAATAACATCAGTATGAATTACATTGTTATTAAAATGAATACCACCACCACCACAATTAAAAATACTACTACAATAAAAAATAATAATAATAACAACAGTAACTGACATAAAACTTTGACAATAACAATCAAAAATTGTTTGGAGTGTAATATTTTTGTAATACCGCAGGACAAATATTGAATGAATTAAAAAATATTGTATTAAAAGCAATCCAGGCAGAAATGAGACCACATCCAATAAATGGACTTAAAAATATTATTTTTGATTTGCCAATATATTTTGCTAACAGCTGCTAAAATGCCTTGTCCATGTAAGGTGTGTACAGACACACTATCGCACAGAACCCCACATACCTGTGTGTTTTCATGGCTGATTGTTCGCAGATGGAGAAGAGCTTGAGCAAATCAGAAGAACAAAGGCAGACAGCGTTCATAATATTGACACAGATGTTGCATATAACTGAATCTGAAGAAGATTTTCATGGAAATTTGGGTTGTTTGTATCTGGTGGGACGACCTCAAACCACAGCCCACCTTACGACTCAGAGAGAGAATGGAGGATCCAATGTACATGTGCTGTGATGAACTTGTTTTTGGTGTTCACTGGATGTGTTTTCAGAAGCTGAAACAGATTGCACATCTGCTCAGGGCGCTTTCAGGGTCATGGCACCACAACTACTTTAATGCTTCTGATAAATCCTGTAGACCTCAAATTACCTTTCTGATGCTTATCAGACTCCGGTAAACTTCTCCATTGTTTGGGTCTGGCTCCACACCCCCCCACATCTCCTGGGCCTACTTAAGCCAAGATAAATAAACTTAAGGAAAATCATAGTTCATACAACATGACGCAGCTTCCGCTCCGGATTGTGTGAAAGTGTAATAAACAATACAAGAACACATAGCGCCGATGTGCTTGACTGTATTAAGAGCAATAAGGATATAACCTCGAACTGACGTGTATGAAGGGAGACTGAGTCTATTACAGGCCAAAGGAGACCTCTGGAATCGGTGTATATATAATATAAGATGTATGAGAGGGTGTGAGGCACTATGGCCAAGACTCAGACCTGTTTCTAATATTCTGTGGGTGGATTTCCAGTAGGTGGATCCGGTGATCAGGTTTCTGATTCACTTACAGGTGGGAGTTGATTATTTCACATCCTGCAGTTAATACAATGTCCCAGCAACCTGTATAATGCAATATACATAGTGTGACCTACTGACATATTCCAGCTTACATATGCAACATCTGCAATAGGTCAGTGCTGGAAGAGATATATCTGTGAACATAAAATTTAAAAAATAGACTACACTGTCAGAAAAACTGTTACTGTGGTGGTACCCTCAAGGGACATATTCTGTGCCTTTAATTAGAGAATATAATTGTCCCTTATTCTATTATAATTGTAGTTTTTGAAATTGTGTTGATTACATAAGCACCACTTTTCCAAGACTTTATGTTCTTTCATTTTACACAGTTCCACAATGAAGGATCACAAAGATTCCACTCTCCTTCTGGAGAAGAGAATAAACTGAACCTTTAGGGAACACAACTGGACTTTAAAACCACTGCTGTCCCTTGAAAGATACATTTACAATGTTTACACCTTTACTGACGAATAATGTACCTCTACTGTACCTTTTTTTTCTGAGAGTATACATTATAACGAAAAGTTTGTGGACCCCCATCCAACAGAGGTGTTACTAGGTAGTGCCAACGTTCCAGAAAACAGTTCCCACTGCTACAAAGTCCACTGTTTGGGGGATTTATTTAATTGTAGCCCACGCTTAACAGTGGCCATTGTGACTGATGTGCAGCTGCTCCCGAGCATCCCATTTCATTACATACCCTTCTATGGAGATAACACAGCTTGTGTGCACAACTGTTAAAATCACTACTTAATCTGTGTCTACATACAGTGTAAATACGTGTAAGAGGGACTGCTTAACATTTGTAGACTTTTTTAGTATATATAGCATACATAGGGCCTCCTGGGGCCTCATTGTGTTTTTTGTAAAGCAGTCAAGGGCTTGCTGGCCTGGAGTAGGAGGCAGGGTAATGGGCTTTAAAAAGACAATCAGTCAGTGGTGATAGCTAGGGTGATGGCTAACCTCTCTCACTCCCACATAGCTTAGCCTGAGGGAGACAGTGATTATCCTTCAGTCAAGGTTTCAGCCCCTCTTGGTCAATGTACTCCACCTTGAACTTTCCTGTGTAATGTGATTAACTAAGCAATTACAATATATCCAAGTACTCAGCTACACGATTCAACTCTCGTACAGTAAATTTGAAGGTGCGCCTATTGCTGACACAGGTTCAACTGCACATACATAACTTGTAAAGTATAATATTCATAGAAAAGCATTTACAACATGGCGTGCTCTGGAGGTCTGGTGCATGGAGACTTAGGACCCCATGTAAAATTCAGATGTTTTATCCAATATCTAGTGTACAAATAGTGTACAATTTTATTTTAGACCAACACAAACTTCAGTGTATTTATAATAATAGCCACACACAGCCTATTGACTCAGCAAATTCTACTTTTGGACCGTAAGAGGAAATTGGAGCACCTGGAAGAAACCTATACAGATACTGGGAGAACACATACTCCTTACAAACAATGACACAAAGTAGGGAATCCACAGTCCCACGACCCTCAACACCTGCCCATAATATTACTTAGTTAATTGTCTTTCCATAGGTATGTATATACTTAGGAACATGTGTTAGCCTCGTAAATTATTATGGGATTTATACAGTTTTGATCGTTTCTTAAGCTCTACATGTAGCTGGCTGTTTGTTGGCCTTCATACTTTGCAAAGCTGTGGTTTGCTGATAGACTTCCCATTATACAACCAAACTACAGCCAGGAATAGTGAAAGTGAAAAGTCAGACTGTGGTTTTAAGAGGAAAAGACCGAGTAGGAAAACATTACCAGGGTTCACAAGATCCATGCAAACAGAATGAGGCCAAAATGAAATCAGATGGAATAACTACTGGTGTTCATAGACAGAGTGTTAGAGCAGACTGAAATCATGCTCTCCTCACTCTCAGTCCAGACTCAACCTATAATTTACTCTGGCTATTTTAGAAACCCTGCATTGGCCCATGGTCACTTGCTCTATACCATCTCAGCAGACTAAGAAAAGTTTCCAAACCAGACTCTGGGCCACTGGGCAGCACATGCTTCAGGCTCATCTGACCAGAACCCTCTGATGAACGCCACATTGATTGCAGTCGACACATGAGAGAATTGAAATTGGATACCAAGAAACCAGAAAGAGCATTTTCAGCATATTGTGGTCCAGTGTATTTGCATGTGCTGTGTTGTGTGTCCTGTTCTATTAAGAAAGCTTAATAATGTGATCAATTTTGGCCCAGATGGGGAAAAGTTGCCAGTTTTTTTTTTAAATTTATGACATACCTTTGTTCATGGCAGACATGCATTCTGATTGAATGGATTTAACAAGATAAATAATGATTATGAGATTAAAATTTATTTTATTTTCAATCAATCCTTTTACTCGGAAGAGCATTTCAACCTTTTGCTAACATTTAAAATTCATTCATTCATTATCTGTAAGCGCTTATCCAGTTCAGGGTCGCGGTGGGTCCGGAGCCTACATGGAATCACTGGTCGCAAGGCAGGAACACACCCTGGAGGTGGCGCCAGTTCTTCACAGGGCGGCACACACTCACACATTCACTCACACACTCACACCTACGTACACTTTTGAGTCGCCAATCCACCTACCAATGTGTGTTTTTGGACCGTGGGAGGAAACCCACACAGACACAGAGAGAAAACACCAAACTCCTCACAGTCAGTCCCCCAGAGCAGGGCTCAAACCCACATCCCCAGGACCCTGGAGCTGTGTGACTGTGACACTACATGTTGCACCACCGTACAATTTTACATCCCTTTTTTTTTGTTCTTTAACATACTATGACTGCACTGCCCATCATGCATTAGTCTAACACACATACAACTGGGAGATGAAGTATCCATTATCTTTTTCATTTGGCCTTTTTAAGATATTTTTTAATGCATGCACTCATTTAGAGGTTTTGACTCTTATAAATTTAAATCACACTTCAAGACCACCTTTTTTACATGTGTCTTACAAGACTTTTGAGTGTTCTTTGAGTGCTCTCAGTAATAAATGAGTAAAGGAAACTGAGTGACGTCAGATCCGAAGCCAAAGCACGGCTCAAAGCTGTCACTGCTCCCTTGTTTCCAGCCACAACTTCTAATCTTCACAAGTTTTTTCCGCCGGAAGGAGGCTGGGACGAAGAAAGGAAAGAGCCTGATTTATGGCACAGCAGCCTCTTTGTTTTGCACATATGAAAATTCAAAAGTATCTAAATTCGGCCACAAACAAATAGAGTGGACACTCCAAAGTGCAATTCAATTAGCCCACGGACTTATGAAACAATGCTTTTTGACATGGATACTGCTGGAATATGAACGGACTCTGGAAAGCCCCAAATGAATTCTGCCCACACACACATACACACACACACACACACACACACATACACACACACACACACACACAGTAAACACAGCATGGTAAACACACAGACCAGATACTTGTAGGGCCACGGTGGTTTTGCCTGCACACACCACATAATATGGCAAGCAAACACCCTTAACACGACAAGCAGACCTCCCATGATCCTCCGCTCCTCCGCTTCTGCCAGGGCAAATCCTTAAGTGGCTGCGTCCGCCTGAGCTTGCAACTCCACTAACACAACACAGATGTGTGTGGGGTAGAAGTGGGGGGTGGGGGTGATGTAGGGCATCAGAGACTAAGGGTGGAGTTGTGTATAAACCCCTGACTCAGCTGGGGCATCTGGATCTTGTGAGGAAGGAGAGAGCAGAAGACCTGTGTTGAGCACATGAGGATCATGTAGCACAGCCTCACCTCTGAACTGCCTGCCGAACAGCTGTCTACTGTTGATCCTCCGATTCATGCTGATCCACTTTGATGTGGAAAGATCCCACTGCCTCATACAGAGAGTTGCTACAGTAAAGACCACTCTAATGAAAGGCTTCAGGACGGCAGCTTATCTGCTTCAACTTCATACTCCTAGCACACCAGCCACAGCACAATGAACAGGTCAAAAGTCAGCAAATGTGAACATAGTCCTCAAACAGGGGCGTTTATTTCAGCCTTTAAAATCTGAGGCGTATTAAATCCCAAAGCAAGATATTGAAGTAAGTACAGAGACTTAAGTGCAAGCTATAGCTAAAGAAGAAGAAAATATTTATGTAAGTTTTGATCAAAGTAGTAATTTAATCAATTTAATCCCAAAATATTCCCAGCTACGCTCTTTAAATAGTTGCCAAAAAGGGGGCCCTTTGAGTGATGCCTTAGAAAAAACATATTTAATTCTCCAAAGACAGCACTTGACAAAGGGAGATTTGTGAGTGTAGAAGCATTTAAGCGTGTAGAAGTTAAATAGTGGAGGGAAAACATAGATAATAATGGCCTTGAAGCGTTAAAGATGAGTGTGTCATTGCTTTTATGCACTGAAAAGAAATTTAAGTAAACAGATAACAAAGGGTCACTGTCCTAACTACTAAGAAGTAAATGCTGATCCATGTGGTTGTTCAGTAGATCACATAGTGACTTGCTGAGTGATGGAAACCTACATATTGGATTCCATAGTCACACATTACAAAGTAAGGAAAATATTATGTGCCACGCCACTGGAAAAGCACTAGAGTTTCAGCAAACTGAGACCTCTCTCTAAATTCTCAAACATTCAATGCCTGCCTTATTTATCTATTAAAAATGCCAGAAGTCAATAAGGCAGTATTAAGAGCCCCACAAAAACGTCCTTTCAGTTTACACACAATCGACAGATTCAGATATGGCCAAATAAGAAAATAAAATCAAACAGCAGTGAAAGGCCTCTGGAAATGAACCAGTGTCTCTTAGCCAAAAATGCTGCTAAACACTTCCTGTTTTTCTGTTTGAGCAGCACGCAGCATCTGACCCCTCGCTGGACGAGCCCAGTCCACAGCACGCCTGCGTCCAGACAGCATGGCTAATTTAATATGGACAGCACTGACCCTTCCTCTGCCAACTGTGACATCAGAGCTCTTCAGAGAGAAAGCTGAGAGAGGAGATTCCCCGTTGTAATCAGCCAGAGAAAGAGAGAGAAAGAGATGGACAGAGATGGGGCACAGAAAGAGAGACAGTTTGCAAATGCAGGAATGTAGGAATATAGTGCTGTTTGTGTACAATTATATTCAATTGGTATAATCTCCATAAAAATGTATTAAATGGAGCAAGGTTATGCTCAGTGCCAAGTTTGAGTTCGAGGACCATAAACCCCCAGCAATATTCTGTTATAGACCGGTAAATCTTCTCTTCTCAGAAAGGCAGAAGCCGTTACAGCGTGAAAAGATACTGAGCCCTTCTTTTTGGGAAAAAACTAATGACAGAAAGGTGTTCATATAATGTATAGAGAGGAAAAACAAGACTTTAATACTCATGTGGATAACCTGAAAAATGAAGAGCAAGTGCAAAAGCAAGTATTAGCCCCAAGCAAGACCCCTACAAGACAGACAAAGTTAGAAAATCATTCCCTGAGTATAAGACTCCACTATGGAAAAACCTGACCACAAGCTCTGGATTTCAATTCACTCAGCTGAAACTTACGAGCCCGTTTAAAGCACTGTTGTGTTTTGATGTGTGAGTGCAGGAGTCTGAGATATTTACAATATGCCCTTTGCTCCAACTATAATGACACTGTAAAAACACACACACACACACACACACACACACACACACACACACACACACACACACACACACACACACACACACACACCCTGCTTTCTCTGTAGCTTGTTAACCAGGACACACACTTGACAGAATGCAAAACACAAGCATCAACCACTCCAACACAGACGAGCACACTGCCAAAATTATAATAAAAATGTAAGTGTATATGTGTATGTGTGCCCTACCATATCACAAGAGTGCAGCACTCTGTAAACTGGAAGACTGAAAGAGGAATGAGGG
This sequence comes from Hoplias malabaricus, assembly GCF_029633855.1. Classification (NCBI taxonomy): domain Eukaryota; kingdom Metazoa; phylum Chordata; class Actinopteri; order Characiformes; family Erythrinidae; genus Hoplias; species Hoplias malabaricus. The sequence goes on from NC_089802.1 coordinate 11,838,049, forward strand.
GGTGGAGAGAGAGAGAGAGAGAGAGAGAGAGAGAGAGAGAGAGAGAGAGAGAGAGAGAATTTTAACAGCCAAGTTTTGTCCCGATAAGATCAAAAGTTTGTAGAGTTAAAATGTGTGTCAAAAGGTGCTTTTAGTTGTCATTAATGGTCAGCAAAACCACGCACAAGTTTTAATAAATTGGGACGTGGCATATACTACAATCTGTAAGTGTAAGGCATTTATACAGTCTGTGGAAATGATAAAATGGACAATGAGTTTAGAAACAAGAGGGCTTTAAAGTTTTTCTGATAAAGGTATATAACATGTAAATATTATATATAACTACCCATATATAAAACCATTACTAATATGTTAGTATTATATATGAAAACACCTATATGCACATAAATATAATCTTAATATTTAATATCAACTAAAAGATTAATATCAAGTAAAAGGTTTTTTTTTTTGTAATAAACATGGATTTTATTCTAGTACAGAATAATTTGGCTGGTTCAAACATTATTAATCGAATTCACCTCGATTTTCTCTGGTTTTCCAGACTGCTGGAGTTTACAATAACAGTGGATATGAATAACGTCACCTCTCTCTGCATTCAGACTATGAGAGAGAAATACTGCATTGATGAAGATCTTCTGTGAAAATCGACACTTGGAGTATACACAACCCCCTCCACGCATGCCTATACATACATATACATTAGAATTCACTAAACATCACTAACAGGAGGATGTATGATCATTAATACACAACATCTGGAAATTGCAGAGTGTGTGTGTGTGTGTGTGTTGTTTTATGTTTTAACTTCTCTCACTGCTCCATTCTTCAACAAAACTCTGAAAATTAAGCCATAGCCACAGCCATGTCCAAGAACTGTCCAGTGTCAATAAATAAACATGAACTAAATATATCAAAACAATTACTAAGTCACCTTAAGGCAAACAATGTTTATCTAATGCACCTCATTCTCTCTGATGTACACAACAGAACCAGATTCCATTCAAAAGTATACACAGAATGAGGATGTAGAAAGAAAGCAAAATAAAGTAGGAGGGCACAGGACAGACAGACAGACAGATAGATAGACACGTGTATTACACTTACATGAGATTATTGAGGCGTCAGAGATAAGCCTCGTTTTCAGTCTTTAATTCCTTCCCTTGAAACTGTTGTTTTCTTTTCACCGAATTACTGTTAGCAAGTAATCAGCGTAATCACTGTCAACATCCACACCCAAATGCTTCAGAGGTAAAGTGATGAGTGTGTAATGTGCATGAATTCTAAGCCTGTGTCTGTGTGAGGGTCTAAGGAAAATATTTATTTTTAAATGTTTCAACAGTGACTGATATGATTTGCCGTATGTAAGAAAAGACTGGATTTAGATTATGTAAGCTATTCCTTGAGTTAGGATATCCTTATAACAGATTATGACTGCTGTCAGCAATTTTGTAAATGTACACACAGAGTCCATGAGGCAATTACATTTTACATCCTGGATGTACATATGCACAGGTGAAGACTAGACAGAGATATTTATATCCATTTTTATAAACTCTACTGAACTGAGCATCTCACTGGTGACAGCCCCTAAATCAGTGCCATAAAATCAGAATTCTGAGAATAATCTTGGAATAATTCACAGCGTATAATGGAGCAGACACATTGAGAGTAGTTGTGGAATGCAGTGTGTTGCTTAAGTCATACTATGGTATAGATTTCAGGAATAAACACTCAGTTCCCTTCCACATCAGGACCACAGTGATTAGTATTTAAACCCTGAATCAGTGCAAGAACCCGTTTGTTCAGAAGAGGGCATGTAGTTTCACAGGATACAATTAATGATCATGAGAATGATCGATCCAGAGCGAGTGGAACTCAGCGTGCCCAGGAGGCTCCATCGTCTTATGGATCATGGACTCGTACAATAAACTAATGCCCTATGCATCGCAGACAGGGGCAGCACTGACAGGTTTAGTCGACATGTCGTGTGGATACTTTTAATAAATAATTCTGGTCATTTCACTGACTGCTTCTTTAACAAGCCTGAGTCTGTCTGTCTACATATTATAATAAATAATAACCCAAAACTGTGTTTCTCTAAATATTCTGACTATATTCTATGAATTATAGTAACCTTTTTACTCAATTATTCTAAGATTTTCTCAGAATTATTTTGAGATTATTCTCAGAATTCTGACTTTATTCTCGGAATCTTATTTATTTATTTATTTATTTTTTCAATGCCGTGGCCGTGGCCTTCAGTCGTAGTTACTGAACCAAATTCAGATCATTTTCATACATTTAAAATCCAGATGGGCACTGTCATTTGGAATACATTTATATTCATCTTTTTATCATTAAACAGTAGGGACAATAAAAAAATCTGTTTGGCATAACAGAGACACCTGATGACGTTTTTCCACTTCTCTCTATATAGATCCACAGCCGTCCCATCCATCAGTTCATCTCATATCTATCTCTATCAGCAGCTAAAAAAAATGAAACCACATGTTAATGTAAGCATCTCGGATCAAAAACTAGGCCCTAATCCAAACTGTTCTCTCTGGCTCCAGTCTTCAGCATTCATAACAATACTTTAAATCATAAAATGCCTGCATTCCTTAGCAACATTGTCATCTAATGGTTACTGCAGCGAAGCAGTTCAACTGAACATTTGAACCAAATATGAGCTAAAAGTAAGCATTCTATTTCAGCCACCATAATGTGACCACCACAGAGACAGGAGGGGTTATAGGAATATTGTTTTGAGTGTGTTTGAGAGTGGTGGGGTAGAGTGTGCTTTAGTCCAAGTGCAACACAGTGGTCTGTGGCCTAAAGGCTCCTCCAGCCAGCCGAGACAGAGTAAACAACAGAGAAAGACAGAGCAAGAATAAAAAAAGAGCGAGAGACTCCATCATGACATTTTACCCTCTTGGCACAAGAATAGAAAGGATTTTTGAAAGGCATATATTTGTTAAAAAAAAGGGTTGTGTGTATGTGTGTGTGTGCGCGCATGGGGGGGCAGGGGGCTGGGCTTACTTTAGTTTGGTTTTCCATTTAAGAATAAATCAAGGCCAACACACCATGATTTTAACTACATTTAAGAGCACAGCAGAGATCAGAGGGCCTTTCAGAATTCACAGTAAATGTTAGAACTGCCATGAGAGTGTCACAGTCTCAGTGTTTTCAGATAAAAATAAAGAAGACAGAAATGGTTAGACATGTTTAGTTGTTGTGATGGATGGATCTTTAGACAGCAGTTTTGTAAATAAGATTTTGGCGTGTTAAGATCCTTTCTAGATATGAAGAACTTCATAGAGTTGTACTCAGACACCCAAATTCACATTTAGGATCTGCTCCAAAAGTGGGTGCCATTCAATGTTTAACATCACATCATGGGTGTGTACCAATTCCTAGTGAGCTGCCTTCCCTCATCTCACAATCACCTCAGAATTTAGTCTCCTTAGGTCTTAAAATCACCTCGGTTTACTCCTCTCATCTCACAATCACCTCAGAGTTTATTTCTCTCAGTTCACAATCACATCAGAGTTTACTTCCCTCAGTTCACAATCACATCAGAGTTTACTCCCCTCAGTTCACAATCACATCAGAGTTTACTCCCCTCAGTTCACAATCACATCAGAGTTTACTCTCCTCAGTTCACAATCACATCAGAGTTTACTCCCCTCAGTTCACAATCACATCAGAGTTTATTTCCCTCAGTTCACAATCACATCAGAGTTTACTCCCCTCAGTTCACAATCACATCAGAGTTTACACCCCTCAGCTCACAATCACATAAGAGTTTACTTCCCTCAGTTCACAATCACATCAGAGTTTACTCCCCTCAGTTCACAATCACATCAGAGTTTACTCCCCTTAGTTCACAATCACATCAGAGTTTACTCCCCTCAGCTCACAATCACCTCAGAGTTTACTCCCCTCAGCTCACAATCACCTCAGAGTTTACTCCCCTCATTTCACAATCACATCAGAGTTTACTCCCCTCAGTTCACAATCACATCAGAGTTTACTTCCCTCAGTTCACAATCACATCAGAGTTTACTTCCCTCCGTTCACAATCACATCAGAGTTTACTCCCCTCAGTTCACAATCACATCAGAGTTTACCCCCTCAGCTCACAATCACATCAGAGTTTACTTCCCTCAGTTCACAATCACATCAGAGTTTACCCCCTCAGCTCACAATCACATAAGAGTTTACTTCCCTCAGTTCACAATCACATCAGAGTTTACTCCCCTCCTTTCACAATCAGCTCAGAGTTTACTCCCCTCAGTTCACAATCACATCAGAGTTTACTCCCCTCAGCTCACAATCACATCAGAGTTTACCCCCTCAGTTCACAATCACATCAGAGTTTACTTCCCTCCGTTCACAATCACATCAGAGTTTACTCCCCTCAGCTCACAATCACATCAGAGTTTACTTCCCTCAGTTCACAATCACATCAGAGTTTACTCCCCTCAGTTCACAATCACCTCAGAGTTTACCCCCTCAGTTCACAATCACCTCAGAGTTTACCCCCCTCAGTTCACAATCACCTCAGAGTTTACTCCCCTCAGCTCACAATCACCTCAGAGTTTACTCCCCTCAGCTCACAATCACCTCAGAGTTTACTCCCCTCAGCTCACAATCACCTGAGAGTTTACATTCTTCAGTTCACAATCACCTCAGAGTTTACCCCCCTCAGTTCACAATCACCTCAGAGTTTACTCCCCTCAGCTCACAATCACCTCAGAGTTTACTCCCCTCAGCTCACAATCACCTCAGAGTTTACTCCCCTCAGCTCACAATCACCTGAGAGTTTACATTCTTCAGTTCAAAATCAGCTCACAGTTTACTTCCCTCAGCTCACAATCACTTCAATATCACTTCAATTGGCAGAGAGGATTTGGCATATTCCTCAAGGGCACAACCCACATACTCAGCTCTACTGCTTATCCCACAAATGCATGTTCCTTACAAATGTGGCAAAGGGAAGTTAACAGGCTTTCCAATGGTATAAGATGTACCCAAATTTCCCAAATTTCTGTACCTTTTGTGCTATGTTTACCAACATGCATGCACACACACACACACACACACATTTAAAAGTAGAATGAGCATGCCAGTCAGAATTCAACATCATGATGTACCAACCAGAAGGCTGAATGTGGGAATAGGACTCATAAATTGGCGAACTCAGGGGAGCGTTACATACCCTAAGCTTAAACCTGATCACACACTCAGATAACAAAGAGCTGTGCTATTACTCCCAGCTTAAAGCCCACTTCAAGCAGCTTGCATGTGGTTTTAACACTCCAGGGATTCTCAGCACCAGCAGATATCAGCACCTAGCCACTGGCCTCTGGCTCATTACACTTCATATCCTGTGATATTGCAGAAACAAGCCACATCCTGCATGAAACCCTATAATCTGTTTCTCAACGTTTACACATGAACTATAAAGATAGCATATATTCCCATGATAAAAATACAGTTTAGAATCGTTATGAATTTAGCATATAGGTGAAGTATTCATTAGCAGCTAACACAGCCACTGCTCTTCTACAGAGGCTGTACATCAAGTAAGGAACATTGCAGTGATCATTATTTTGCATTCAACCACATAAACATTAGTATTGTCAGGTACTGACATTGGGTGCTGAATTGTGGATAATGAACTGACACCACTCCAACGAATCTCAAGAGAACTGGATAGAGCTCAATCAATCCAGCGAATGCCACTGAAGTGCCTCATAGCCTGATGCTGAGGGGTTGCATATGTACCATTGCTGTATTATAATCGAGTGGCAGGGTAGTGCAGCAGGAAGTGTTGCAGTCACACAGCTCCAGGGATCTGAAGGTTCAAGTCCCGCTCCGGGTGACTGTCTGTGAGGTGTTTGGTGTGTTCTCCCTGTGTCCACATGGGTTTCCTCTGGGTGCTCCGGTTTCCTCCCACGGTCCAAAAACCATGAGTGTGTGTGTTGCCCTGGGAAAGACTGGTGCCCCCTCCAGGGGGTGATCTCTCCTTGCGCCCAATGATAAGCTAATGAATGTATTATTATCAACATTATACACTGACAAGAAAAGAAGATTAAAACCACTGACATGTTAAGGGGTGGCAGAAAATGAAATTGTTGATTTAAAATAAGAAATAAGAAAAAGTTGCAAGCATGAAGCTCTTTTTCTAATATGTTTCACCTCTTCTTCCATTGCCCTCACACTGGAGAATTGAGAGACCCTCTCTGAAATGTTCACTCAGAAATATTATGGTACAGAGAGTAGTGAATTATGATTTCTAATTGATGTTGACTTGAAACCTATATGTGTGTGTAGATCTAACTGTGTGAGGTTCATATCCTGTGAGAGACTCCAGTAAGGGGCCTCTTTAATGTCAGACTTCTCTTAGAGCAGTGCTGCCAACTGCTCTACATCTGTCTGGACGAGAGACTAGACTGCCCTATAAAACTCAGCCACACTACACAGCCGGACCACCAACACAGAGGCTCTATTTCTCTCTGCTGTCTCTCTTTCTGTCTCCTGTCCTATTGCTCTATATGTCCTTTTCTCTCTGTCTCACTCTCCCTCACTGTCTGCTGCCCTCCCTCTTTTTCAATCTTTCTGCCTCTCCCCATCTTTATCTGTCTCTCTGTTCATCTTCCTGAACTTCTGTTTCTCTCACCATCTTATCTCTCCATCATCTTTGATTATTTCCTCCTCTTTCTCTCTCTCTCCCTGCCTCCTTCCCCCCAGTTTCATTTTAATATTTGTCTTCTTCTGTCTTTCTCAGTGCATCTGCCATTCTGTCTTTCTCTCCTGCAGTTATAGGCTGGTGAGTCATTTGCTGTTTTCCATGAGGAAAACAAAAGATATAAATATACATCACTTCAACAGCTGTCACATTAATAAATGCATATCTGAGAAGAAAGGCATATTTATTGTTTGCTATTAGGTTCAATAATGATTGAGAGAATGGAAACCAATAAGTTATTGCATTGCTTTTCTCTATAGTGTAAATGAAAAGCTATGAGATGATGCACCTCTTCAGCACAATGGCATCTCAATCAAACAGGACTGGTGCTCCAGAGGGAATGTGGTTAGAACACAATGGATCCATTAGTGTCTCTGACACAATGCCTCGTCTGTGCTATGGTGACAGACAGAGAGAAACAGGGAGACGAGGAAAACAGACATGAGGGAGAAATGCAAACAGTGACAGTGACACTTTCACATTTTTCTAAACAGAAGGCATAATAAAATTCCCTCAATCTACTCAACATTATCCCAGTTGTTTTTGCCTTTTAATTTCCTCTTACCTCCAAAGAATGTTTATTGAATATTATGGAATATAACCGCTGTTGTTTTTCTGACTTTGATTGATAATAAAACATATAAATCAGAACATGACATACAAAACCCCCAAATTGATCAGTTTTGATTTTTCCATTTAGACTTAGGGCCAAAATGAAATCATGCGGAAAAAGCATGATTTTTTTAAATGCAGTGTTTCTTACATTTTTGTTCCAGTTATTTTAATACATTATTCCTGCCTTTTAGGCCTGCAATGCCTTCCAAAATATTTTTAACAATTTGACATGTTGGGTGGCACGGTGGCGCAGCAGGAAGTGTCGCCGCCACACAGCTCCAGGGTCCTGGAGGTTGTGGGTTCGAGCCCAGCTCTGGGTGACCGTCTTTGAGGAGTTGGTGTGTTCTCCCTGTGTCCGCGTGGGTTTCCTCCCATAGTCCAAAAACACACGTTGGTAGGTGGATTGGCGACTTGAGTGTGTGAGTGAATGTGTGTGTTGCCCTGTGAAGGACTGGCGCCCCCTGCAGGGTGTATTCCGGCCTTGTGTCCAATGATTCCAGGTAGGCTCTGGACCCACCGTGACCCTGAATTGGATTAGCGGTTACAGATAATGAATGAATGTTTTGGCAAAAAGGATACCAAGTGATGAAGCGCCTCAGGTGTTATTCTTGTCCGATTCTTCCTGCAAATCTTCTTAAGACGTGCAAACCTGTCACATTTTTTGTTCAGGTTGCTCCACAAATTCTCTGTTGAAGGCAGGTCAGAACTGCAGGCAGGCCAGTTCAGAACCCAGACCCTCTTCATCCTCAGCCATACCTTTGTAATGTGTGTAGCATGTGGTTTCGCCTGGTCTTCTTGGAAAATGCACGAACATCTCTGAAAAAGGTATTGTTTTGAAGGCAAAACATTTTGCTCTAAGTTCTTAATGTACTTTTCTACATTAATACTGCTACCTCAGAATGGTAAATAACCTTTTCCATCGGCACTGACATGACCCCATTCCATGGCTGACCCTAGCGATTTGATTTGTTGCTGAGAACAGCCTGGACGGTCCTTTCTGTCTTTGGTCCAGAGCACAGTGTTCATGTCTTCCAAAACAGATCGAGAATATTGATTCCTCTGACCACAGTACACATTTCCACTGTGCGATGGTCCATTCCAGACACCTCAGAACCCAGAGGAAGTGACACCACTTCTGGACATGCTTAGGGTTTGTTTTTTGCGCAGTAAAGTTTTAAGGTGCATTTGTGACTGTGAACTCTGTATTGTAGTGCTTGACAAAGGGTTCAGATCACGGATGTTCAGCTAATGCTTTTTGCCTAACATGGAAAAGCACACATTGCAGCTGCTTACACAGACTTAAAAGCAACAAAACCAAAGTGTGCCAGTGATAGCTTAGCTATGAATGTCTTTACTCATTTCATTCAGTGATGGAACATTATGCACATTCAACGCTTCCCCTTCCCATGCCGTGGACTCTTCAGGGCTTATTCTGGGAATGCCACACTGCTCCTGAATCTTAGGAATTCCTTATAGACAAAGTGTGACTTTTAACCAGCAGCCATCTGACAGTCCCAGCTCCTTCCCGTCATCTCTGACTCCCATGACCACAGAATCCAAGTCCCGTCACAACGGCAGTGCTGGAATGCTGCGGGGCCTGATAATCGGCTGCATTCCAGAAGATAAAAGTGAAGGGAAGTGAGATATCTAAGCGCTTATCATCAGAGAACAGAGACCATCCCACAGGCCAGAATACTATAAATATAACCAATCACATCACGGTAGCATACCAAGTCACCAGCAGCCAGGTAAGGGCTATGGTCATCAGAGGAGAAATTGTAACATTCTATTAAACGAGGAGTACTCCGTCCCCCCAAACTCCATCTAATTCATTCTTTAATCGCATCAAACAGTTCCTTTAGTTTCACAGCACTAAATGGGGCAGGTGTTATCTTAGAGTTCAGCACACTGGGCATTCTCCCTGATGCTCAGCTTGGTCAGTCATGCAGCCAGTTTTAGCTCGTGCTAGCTAAAGCCTTGTCATCAGTAAGTGAAACAATACTGTGCTGCTGTATACCCTCCTCTACGACTAAATGTGGCCAGCTCAAATTTTATTAAATAACTGTTGACAGCGAACACGAAAACATTGAAAAAAACTAACGATTCCTGCTGTTGTTTGATGACATTTTGAACTCAAGCAAATCATATTTTGAGGTTCACATAGCATCTTTTTATATAATTGGTGAATTTTCATTTTTCATACATGATATATGTATATAATTAATATAATATACATATACAAATAATATAATTACATATATATATAACAATTCTATATATGTATATTATTGTTCAAAAATATAGAATCACCCATTAAAAGTATAGAACGTCTTATTTAGAAATATATTGATTGTTGTGAAGTCCAGTGATGGACTGGTGCCCCGTCCAGCGTGTGTATTTCACCCAATAATTCAAAATGGACTCCGGAACCTTGGTCAGGATAATATGGTTATACATAATGAATACAGGAATGAATAAAAATAATTTATACATATTTTAATTCAGGAAATTGCTAGAAGGATATTATTTTATCATTTAGTTCAACTGTGCTATGTTTTAAAATTCATAAAATAATTTAAATAGTTAATTAATTAGTTCATGTATTAGCATCTAGTTTAAAACATCTCAGCCTACAATGCACAAATCTGAATAACAATTATTAATATGACAATAATAAAGTTCTGAATGGTAATGTATAGGTGAACACATTACTTTTTAATTTCATTGAATTACAGTGTCTCCAAGTACTGTATTAACTGAAGATTTAAGCCCAGTCCTTTAGTTACAGAGTGCATGAGTAAGTGCAATACCTGTTAAGGAAGTGGAATATGTGCTATACAGATCTCATATGTATATAGAACCTCCTCACTTTTATTACATCAAAGTACAGAGCACTGTTATTTACCCCTGTAACAGAACCACACCTATATTTACCCCTGTAACCCACTTCCATATTCCTGCTCTATTTACTGTTATATCTGTATGTCTTCTCTTGTGCCCCATGTACAGTACTGTGACAGTACTATCACATTTTAAGCACTATGTGGATGGATGTATAAATACTTGATTGAGGATATCCTAAGATGGCACGGTATTCCCACCTATCCCAGCACCACTGTGGTTCCGGGAGTGTTTTGGGGATATTTTTGCTTGTGGCCATAATAAAAGTCTATAGGTTGCTCTATTTGATCTTTTGGGTTTTTACTAATTCCATTGCATCCAATGATTTAATCAGCTTGGCTTCACTAGAGGGGCATGTGTTAGCTTCCATCTCAGAATTAATCAGATTTCACACAGAATAAAAGCCCCACCTACAGATTAACAAGAAGAAAAAAAAATAGCAGAAACTGGACATCCCCATGTTGAGCTTCCAGTAAAGCCCCACCCTCAGAAGCATACTCAACTGACTGGTCAGCAAGTCTGGTCTCCAAAGGCCAACCCATGATCTAACCCACCAGTGAGTCCACCCTCACTGTTACTGGCCTTCACAACACTGCATCAACAACAAACTGAAGCTTGACAGATGCTATTCCAGAGCCACATTTAGACAATGAAATCAAATCAGCAGAGACTTCACCTCTAGATATGCATTAAGTACAGACTAATTACAGGAGGTTTGCTGCTTAAGTTGTGAAACAGATATTCAGTAAAGGGAGATGAACACATAGAGAACATTCTTTGTGATGTTCCTCTAAATGGCTTATATAATTTACTATAATAAAGACATTATAATTACATTTACTGAAGTACTATACGAACAAACTACTGGAATTAAGGGCATTGATATGTAGTTCTCACTTTTGCCACAGCTGCTGCATCTTTGCGAAAGCTTTAGATATGTTTTTGGAAAATGTTTGTGAAGTCTTGAAGACACATTAGAGAGTTCATGTAACAGTAATGGATCTAATGCCATTCCAAGTCTCAAAGTTATTAGACAGAGTGCCATCACTCCATACAATTTGTTTCTACTGTGACCCTCTAACTGATGTTTGGTATTGGGAATGGCGACTTGAAGCTCATGTGTAGCTGCTCCAGAGTGTCCCAGCTAACACTGTTTCCCAAGGTTTTTTCCTCATATTATCAAACTGTCATTATACAGACACAGATCTCCTGGTAATGCTTGTGATTCTGTACAAAACCTTAATATCACACAAGTTGTCTTGATAGAAAACAACTCATCACTTATATGCCACTTTTGATTGTAAAAATGACATTACTCTTTTTATTAATGTATTATTTACATCCTCTCGCCCTGTTTTCTTCCAATTGAGCAATTTTGTATGGATTGAAGCTACACACCTCTGAAAGTGAGTTCACTTAAGTGCCCTGACGTTTTGTTGCTCTAAGTCACGGATGAGTGTGAAATGTACATCATGACTAAAGTATGTGACCCATGACCTCACACCACCTCAATCTATACACACACAGGCTGCAGAGAGACACACAGGGATTAGTGACCTTTTAACCCCTCTATCAACTGCGGATCTTCTCAGATATTACCTGACCTTAAATGTCAAGTAGCATCACAGACTGACAGATATGAAATATAAAAAAATGGAGAGAGAGAGAGAGGGGAAGGAAAAGTAGAGTGAGTAGAGTTGTAGAGAGATAGATAGAGGTAAGAGAGACAGTCAGAATGTAAAAGAGCAAGAGATAGTGAGAGAAGAGGGAGAGCAAATGAAGGTAGAAAAAAAAGAAATGGAAAGATGGAGTGGAAAGCAAAAAAGAGGAAAGAGAGGAAGAGAGGTAAAAGGGAGAGTAAGAAAAAGAGCAAGAAAAAAGAGAGAGAATGTGTTGGAACAAAGCCGTGGCAGTAACTGAACCCCCTCATTAGAACGGTGCAGAGGAAAGAGGCTGATTATATGTATGTTGCTATAAGTGGAGCGGAGAATAAGACTAAATTATATCATTGCGTTTAAGTGTGTGATTATGCAGGTATGAAGGACTGAAGAGAGAGAGTTCAGACACTGTCAGACGAAGGATGGCAGCGATCACACTAAAACACCACACAGTGCTTCATGCCAGTTTCCATCCACAGACACACACTGAAATCATGTGTTCAACAGTCCACTCCATCATCAAGAAGCACTGCATCACATGATCGAGCATGAAAGAATAAATAAATGAAAACAAACATAGCAAGAATGATTCTGTAGCATTGTCCAAGAAAACACAACGCTGGGCATTCCTGCATGCTGAGAGGCCCTGGGCGTTCTGACCAGTTTGTATAATCTCAACAGAAAGAATAAAAAGAAATGGTACATTCTGAAGAATATTTACATGAGAATGAAGTCACCATGCTCAATGCCAAGTGTTGGCTTCACAAATGCTCTTTTGGCTGAATGCAGTTAAATTCTCACATCAATGTTCCAACAGCTAAAGTTAAGCCCCCTTTAAAGAGAGGAAATGCTGAAAAGCAGATGTATAGAGACTTTTATTCATATGATATGTCTTTAAATTAAAGCTGACAAATTACACCTTCACCACTGTCTAATTTAACATAATATTGGTATAGAGCCCAAACATGAAACACCGTCCAAGTAATGTTGGCGGCGCTGCAGTTCTTGGCCTAAATCATTTGTGAATGACAATGTCATCACATCAAGAGAACAATAACATGCTCTGCCGCAGCACAAACATATTAACAATCTACAGAGTCGTAAACATTGGTGCAACATAAAAACATGAACCGTCTGTTGCACAAAACCACATCTGAAACTGCACTCTGGGCCATGGAGATCAGTTCTTAGCTATTATACTGATCTGACGATGACAATTTAATGTCTGCCATAATAAATAAACTGAGACTGTTTTAGCCTCCTCCTTCATTCGTCAGAGATCCTCCCAAGAGGCCCAGTGGATTAAAAAACAATAAAATCACACAGCCACCAGATTAATCCTAAATACATTGGAGTCAATTGTAAATTTGTGTCTGTACAATGGGCTCAAGAACAAAATATTGAGTGAAAAAGAGGAGAAGAGAAAGTAAAAGACAGGGGAAGAGGGAAATTAAATGGCATAGAAAAAAAGAGAATAGTAGGGAAGCTGAGAGAGAGAGAGAGAGAGAGAGAACTTCAGGATCACGATAAAAAGCAGGGGAGCTCATAGGAAAATGGGGTCAGACTGGTTAGACTGCCGTGTGTGTGTGTGTGTGCAAGAGAGAGAGAGAGAGAGAGAGAGAGAGAGAGATAGACCTAGTTAAGCCTAATATATGAATCTAAGTGCTAGTGTAATTACTATTTCATCTCTGTGGGACTTTCCATCTCTAGACCCCCCCACCCCTCGCTCAGCTCCCCACTCAGACTGTAGCAAAGACATCGTCCTTTCTTTAGCTACGTTCAGCTCCTGGCTTGTGTTGTGTTTAAAGGCTAAAGGTATATAGAGAGCAAGGAAGTGTATATTCCACACATGTATAGTGGAATAGCATGTAATGTTTAAGAGGATAAGCCCAACAGTGTGAGTGAATGAATAGTGTCTGGTGTAGAGCAGGGGCACTGAGAGAGAGAGTCACTACAAATGATAACTGCACTTCTGGTCAGAGTACATTTGAGGCGAGTCTCCTGTTGTCTTTAACACACTCTCACTGTTCTAGCCTCCCCCTAATCCTCCCTTTGGGGCGTCTGGGAGCACTATAAATAAGAAAATATCTCCTTCATCTTCAGTGGACTAGTTAAATGTATCATTGTGATCAAGGGAACTTTTCCTTTTAAACCCTTTAAAATCAGTTCAACTCAGGGAGAGTGTGTAGTGCCCAGTGATGGACAGGTGCCCTATCCAGGGTATGTTTCTGCCTAGTGATTCTGGGTAGACACCGGACACACAGTGACCCTGAAGAGGGTGAAAGAGTTACAGAAGATAATAAATTGATTAATATTGAATTGCACATTGCTCTGCTATATATTCAAATCACAATAAACTAAAAGGCATGTGCTAGGATCTACGAGAGTTACACTGTTTAGAATGAGTTCATTCCCAATTCCATCTGCCTCTAGTACCAAAAGAAAGAAATCTACTACGCACTAATTTCACCAGATAGCTCCATCTTTAAAAATGTCTAATTTGAGCAATATTTTCAAATTTCCCAGGTAGGCATATCCCAAGAATGATGCCCCCAATTGAGTCTACTTGCAAACTAAGGCTAGGCGTAGCTAACATAATATTATTCCAAAATAAGGTATCGCTAATGGCTCAGCTAGTTATTCCAATCCTCCATGCTAAGGGGTCTTTAACATACCAACACATATGTATGTAGCCAGTTTTGGGGTTTTTCTTTTTAACACAGAAAAATACTAAAGCAAAAACTTATTTTCAGTGTGTTCTTTATCATTTATGAGGTAATATTTCAATACTCAGTATATTTCGATAACTAATATAGCAGTTTATGCTAGTAACAGCCAAATGATCCAAGACAGCTTAAGAAGTAAATGGCCACTAAACTCACTTGAGGAGAACACAAACGTCCCAACTGTGTTATGATCATCAAAAGAAGCCTGGATTTGTTAGCTTCCATGAGTGGTGAGGGAGAGAGTGAAGCTAGGTGTGCTGTCTTGGATTCCTGGGTGTATTTTACAAAGCCCAGTGGACTGGCTAACCTGGATAATACTGCTTTTTGGAAGATCTCCTTATCCTTGGAAGACCATGTCAATTCCAGTGATTGAATTTATGAAGGTGCCAGTCAGTTAAGACATGTTTATTCATAACTTATCCATATGCACAGAATAACATTTATAAACCAATACTTAATACTTAATAAGAATACATTAAGAACAACAGAGAAGGTTTCTGAGGTGAGATTTGCTTTCAGTTATAAAATATAAATAAATCTGAGGTATATTATTTTCCATGATTCGTGTAAAAACTCAGTCTTAGGTGTAATTTGGATATTGTGCTTCTCACCAAGATTTTTTTTTTCTTCAGATGTGAAGCAAGATTGGGTCTTGATTTCTCCTGCCTCCTTAGAGTTAGGAGTTTATTTGATGGTAACAAGGTTTTTTTTTGTTGTTCTGGTCTGGCAAGAATGTAAATAAAAATAGAATGTATATCTGATCCAATCTACGTTGAAATTTCACTTTAGGGCACTGGTTTTTAAGTAGTTTGAGTGAGGCAGCATTAGAAGTAAGCAGTTATCAAAGTGTCTAAACAGCAAGACGTGTGGAGTGCTCCTTGTCAGCAGTAGTGAGGACCTATAAACAGTAGTCTGTGACTGTTGTGTGGCCAAGGCAAACTATTTAATTTCCAAACAGCAGGGGAAATTTTGTTGTACCTGACATGGGCCATTTAAAGCATTCTTAGGGAGTGAAATTGAGGTCTGTAATAGTTGTTAAAATAAGATATTAGAAAGAAAAAGGCTTCTCATATTCAGTTACCCTCTTATTTTCGTTTGTATTTATTTTGTTTTGCTGGGAGGTGACAAAAAAAGGGTGGCAGGGCAATAGAAGTGAGATGTGCCCTGAGTAGAAAGTGTGTCATGTACCAAATACACTATATAGCTAAAAGTTTGTGGACACCTGTACATTGACCTTCTGTTAAAGAGTTTGCCTCTTTGCTGAATTAATTTGAAGAATAAACAGTAAGACAAGAACTCACTCCATTTCACTGAAAAATGATTTCTGAAATTAAGAAAAGTTCTCGTCCCCTCCAGGGTGTATTCCCGCCTTGCGCCCAATGATTCCAGGTAGGCTCTGGACCCCCCGTGACCCTAAATTGGATAAGCGCTTACAGATAATGGATGGATGGAAGAAAAGTTCTCGATTTCCAATGCTATTTTTTTACTCTACAAACAGATTTAAATACAAGGTGGGACATTTATATGGATACACCTTAATAAAACATCAAACTTATTGGGAATTTCACAAGAAAAACAATGGTGTGCTTGGTTTTAATGTAACTTTATTCTTTCATGAGTTATTTACAAGTTTCTGACCACTTATAAAATGTGTTCAACCATTTGAACCATTCCCATTTTATTAAGGTGTATCCATATAAACGACCCACCCTGTACATAGTCTATTGCAGATATACTCTTTTAATGCATTAGATCACAGCTACTTACATTCAGTTCTATGGAACCATTTATAATTTAGACAGTCTGCAACTGCACTATCCACACTAGCACCTTCCCCCAACACAAACAGGATCCTGTAAAAGTAAAGGTTGTAGACAGGGACTTAAACTTATGTACAGTTCAATAGAGCTTTTTTCAGAGCACAGATGGCATGACCGCAATTTAATACTGTGTTTGTGATAGAGTGATGCACTGCAGATGAGCAGGTGTCCACAAAATGTTGGCCATCTTTCACTCAGAACAGAACAGTGAAGCGTAAAAGGAAAAAAGGAGTGCAACTGTAAAAGAGTGGATCATAAAGGGGGAACATGTGTAAATAAAATAAGGTGTTTTACTTGCAATATCTCAGACTTTTTACAACTATTATTGTAAAAGACCCCGTTTGACTCCATACATTCCCAGTATGAAGAAAAAGACGTGCAGCAGTGCCTCTGATGTGTAATTCACAGTAATGCTCCATGAAGAGAAAAATCTAGCCTTTATTATTGACAAGAGGGCACTTCATCTAGCTCTTTCTCAGTATATAATTTCTCCCCTCTTCTTCATTACTCCATCTCACTTACTTCTCTGTCTGTTTCTCAATCACTCCTTTATAAGCCCCATCCCCCTCCTAAATGTGATATTACTTAAGTAAACAGGCCATGTTGGCCATGTGTGAGCAGTGTGGTAGAGGAGGGGAGTAGCTTCACACCTTGCTTCCTCTTTCTCTCTCCTTCTTTCTCTTTCTCTCTCTCAGTCTCTCTCTCTCTCTCTGTGTGTGTGTGTGTGTGTGTGTGTCTGATCGGGGAGAGGGTGGAAAATTCCTGAGCTGTAAGCTAGCTGCACTCCTGGGCTCACTCCCTCCCAAATTAAAGGCATGTGTGGAATCTTGAGCCAAAGTTCTGACAGTGAGGAAAGAGGGGAACAGCAGAAAGATGAGGAGAGGGTTCAGGAAAGGGTGGAGAATGAGAAAGTACGGGTTAGGGAGGAGGAAGGAGATGCAAAGTCAAAGACACACACGAACAAAAATGAGGTATGAAAGTTAGGAGCAAAATAATGAGGATGGGGTTTAAAAGGTGAAATGAAAGACACTGTTACATTTGATGATACTTGAAGCATGAGGTGGAGCTCCCACTGGGATGAAGCTGCTGATGTCTCCCTCCAGCAGTTTTCTCTCCCTCCACTCCCCAATTATTCTTAGCACCTCCATTCAGTCATTGTTTCGTCTTGACTCCAGATCGTTGTATGAGGGAACTGAAGGGTGTTAAGAGTCTCTCAAGCGCAGATGTGAATTCTCAAAATGCCAGTTTAATAAAAAGAAAACAAACCTGCCCCACTTTCTCCAGCCTAACCTGGCCCACCGGAGGGGGAATTAGAACCTGCTGCCCAGGGTCCTACAGAAACTTCTGGATCCCCTCCAGCCTGCCATTGACTTCTCATTCTCAGCAGCTACCTAAACACAGATGGGTAGAAGGACACACCCCAGACAAGCCCTCAAGAAACAGCTTACATTTGGTCTTTATTACAAGCACAAAACTCTGACCTCATAACCATTTAATTCCATTGCTCATCCTTATTAAACAAATAAACCAAAGTGAAGACAGTATGTGAAATGTTATAAAACAATTTAATGCAGTTCAAAATATATCTTTTAAGATTTCAAATAAAAAAAATTAAAACAAGTTACAACAGGTGTTCAACTATATTTCTAAAAAAATACTTAAACCTCTGAGGACTGAAGACATCAATTAATCTAGTTTTATTTTAT
This sequence comes from Hoplias malabaricus, assembly GCF_029633855.1. NCBI lineage: Eukaryota > Metazoa > Chordata > Actinopteri > Characiformes > Erythrinidae > Hoplias > Hoplias malabaricus. The sequence continues at coordinate 11,856,229 of NC_089802.1, forward strand.
TTTATTTTTTTAATTGTAGTGGAATACAGCAATAATTATACCTCATTCATTTTACAGATTTGTTGGAATCTGAGGGATTTTAATAATTTAACATTAATTAAAAACAGCTATAAATTTATACTTGGTGATTTCACACAGTAAATATGAAAAGTTGCCCATTACTCTTCATTAGGAGTCAGTTCACAGAGACCTTGCCTTTGCAGTATTATGTGAGCTCACTTTTCAGAAAAGTTGCATGTGAAAGTTCTAACCAAATACTGCAGTGCATTATGGGGATTTTGCATCTGTAATGATATATTATTTATACATCTTTTATAAAAGGCACTTTCTCCACCATTTTTGCCATCATAAGGATAAGGAAAGCATCAAACAGTGCACAACCCAGACCTTAAAATAAACGAGAACCAGTAGTGTATGTCAAATCCAGTGGTAAGGAAGTGCTTAATTAGCTCATCACTCTCAGTACTCAGGAGTAACTGTGGATAAAGCATTAAGTTGGATTCAAAAGTACATCCCACATGCACATAGTCAAGCTTTCTCCTCCCATCATGCTCCCTAATGAATCTTACAATACAGAGCCAGTTATATTTGACCCTCAGGTTAGGATGGGAAATTAGGCGACTAAGCTTTGAAACCAGCTCTGAAAACCTTCTACTACTACCACCACCACCACATGTACTGAACTACTCAAACTACAGAAATGATGCAATCTAAAAGCAGTTTTACTCATCTATTTTTAAACAACAAATGATCCAAAAGCTAATGATACACTGAGGCTTTGTCATTTGATAATGAGATGGAACAAAAGCCTGGAGTTACTCATCTAGTACAAGTCAGCTGTAAATGACAAACGCCCAGAGGAATTATAAACATTTAAATGTCAAAGCAATGCCAGTGACAAGATTCAGCATTCTCTAATTTCAGATGAATGAGCCACTGGCTAGGAAGCTGAAACATTGTTTGCAGTTTCTGGTCATGACTCATCTGACCAACACATGAGAGTTAGCAAAGGCTGAATCTTCTGCAGAACGACAAATCACACTGAAGTAACTCCAATTTAGAGACATTTTACAGAATTTACAGTAGAAGAACATTCCATTTAGGAGTTCTTTATATCTCAGTACTCAGACAGTAATGAGATCAGATGGAAGATGGTGGGGTGGGGATCTCAATTTTCATAGGATAAATATCTGAGCAGGAGAACTAAGCTAACATCTCAACAGCTCAGATTTATTGAGATAATTACACTCATGTTCATCTGCAGCTGGACCAATGTGAGTTCTATCCACCGAATAAGCTTTACTACACTTTCTCCCACCATAAAGCAGCAGTAAGTCATTTTACAAAGAATAAATGGAGAGAGACATTAAATAATACACACACACAACCCAAATTAGATCAAACATCCAATTGCTTTAAAGTTCCTGAATGAATCTGTTTATACTCTATGTAGTGGGTTTCCCCCAACTCAGTGATGATTCATTCATTCATTCATTGTCTGTAACCACTTATCCAGTTCAGGGTTGTGGTGGGTCCGGAGCCTACCCGGAATCATTGGGCAGGAACACACCCTGGAGGGGGCGCCAGTCCTTAACAGGGCGACACACACACACACACCTACCAACATGTGCAGACACGGGGAGAACACACCAAACGCCACACAGACAGTCACCCACAGCAGGACTTGAACCCACAACCTCCAGGTGCCTGGAGCTGTGTGACTGTGACACTACATGCTGCGCCACCGTGCCGCCCCAAAATACACCATGCATATGTGAAATGTATAACTCAAGCCGCCCCTGATTTGGAATGATTTTGACATTAATTTTTATCACTTTTTTTTATAACATATTATAACATATTACAGGGGTTTGACAGGTTTCAGCCCCTTATGTCCAGCCTACTGAGAATTTGCTCAATTTTGTAGCTGAAAAGTGCATTACAACATCTCTCACACAAAGCCACGATCTGAGCCCTGCGTCCACTCAGAAAGAGTGACTTCACTAATGGATACACAGAGACAAAAAATGCCCTCAAGGCAAGAGTCCAGAAGAATGAGGGAGGAAATAGAAAAATAAAAAACAACTGCACAACCTGAAGCTCCGTGTTTATAGAGTGAGTCTTGTGACCCCACAGAGGTCAGCAGCACGGGTGGCCATTACTTCCAAAGGTCAAACATAAGCACGCTCATTTACTTGATTAAACTTGGATATTAATATTGACAAAGTCAGGGTGAACTATTTGTTTAATGCTGTAACCTACAAACAGTTTACATCATCGGAAGGAAAACCAAAGAAATATTTACTCCTGGCTTAGAGGAGTAAGCATTACTGACACCAAGTCATTCAGGCTTGGCATCCCTACTGACTTCACATTATGCACAAAAAACTTCAATCAGTAAACTTTAGGACAACAGGTGATACTCAAATAAAATATAAATCAGAGATGAGTAGCGCCTTTTTAATTCCGTTTTTGCCCATGACTCTACACAGAACGTGAGTAAATGCTCAAAACTAATCACAGCTTTCCCTTTTTACTAGAATTTTCTAAGCATTTCTTTACTTAGCCACAGATCTTGACAGATTGGATTTTGTTCTTATTTATGATCAAAATACGGTAGGTAAAATACAAAAGGTATTTGTTCACGTGCCACACTTGTGAAATGTTGCTGAGCCCTGCCAGTTAACTTTGGTTTATAATGGACATTTGTAAATGTCTAAAAGAAATTCGGCCACACAGACAGGCGATGACGGCTCATAGTGAAATGTTTTATTTATAGCCACTTAAAAATATATAATTTAATAAAAATGATTATATAAATATTACAACACTAAAGGAGACAGTGTGACATTCTTTGCCCTCAGAAATTAACGGTAAGAGCAGGTAACATCACCCAACATTATTCAATTTAAATACAGTCCTTTCTGAAGTGTTCATGTTAAATCATGTTAAATGAGGAAGTGCAGAAGGTAATTACACAGTTTTCTGAACATATTCAGTGAACCTCATTTGAATGTCAGAGGAAAATATGTAGACAATTTTGGCAAATGACACAAAACTGAACAGATTTATATGGTTTTGGTTTTATTTGTTCGTGCAATTAATACATGTTTCTTTAGTGTTAAATCATTCTTCATTTCTCAGCCATGGCAGAGTAACTCTTACTTTACTGTTAAGGAACATTCTCTATTTAAAATGCTTTTTAATAGATGCACAATTCTGATGAGTGATTGGCCAGCAGAGTGGTGCAGCTGTGCCACTCTAAAATCTGTGTGTTCCAGTACAACAGGTAGTCCAGAAACACCCCTGACGCATACTGTCATGGTTTATGCCCTACCCCATAATTTAATTCCCTTGTGATGTCAGCACTCAACATGTACTCGAATGGCAAAACTTCTCAAATACAACACTACTCAAATGGCAGCAAACTTTTGACAGGCAGGGTAAACAGCTATAGTGAACAAAACATGTGTTTCCACTTAGTGTTGCCCTTTGCCGAGGACATCTCTCAGTTCCAGTTCTGCACTGACAGCACTAAAGACCTTGTTATTCATGTGACCTGAGTTGACCACATACAGCACACTACTGCCCCTTCACACTCAATCACTTGATCCCACTAGCTCATGACACCCAGTCAAACAAACATCATTAATAAGAGCTATCAATTACAACAGATAAGTCTGTAATTTTTACAAAAATAAAGTTTAAATTATATTTATGAATATGATTCTTATTTTTTACAACTCACATGTTGAAAATTGAATTTCTTTGTAGTCCCTGAATCAACCAGTTCATGCTCCACAGTGTGGGTCCCCCAATGGGGCATCCATGTTTAAAGTAGGTTTATAGAGGCCACAAGGTGTCATTATGACATCTGTTTCATAAAGTGGAGTGTAAGTGTAAAAATCAACTGATATCTATGTTAAAACTTAACCAATTGTTCCATGTCTTTTTGGTGGAGGTTAGAACCGGAAATAATTATAATAAAGGACAACTCCAGTGAATTTCTTTTTAACTCATTAACACAAAACACACACATCAGAGAAAACACTTGTTTCAGCTGATTGCTTGAGTGTTCATTTAAAGTATTTCTCAGTTCCAAGCCTTAGTTATTATAAAATGTACATGTTGTGGAATGCTCATTGTGGTGACTTACTAGGGAGAGTCTTGGGCCTTTCGCCATTTAACGTGGCCAAGAACCGCCTACTACTGCAGGAAAATAAATTTGACTCACACGCAAAAGGACCAATCACAAGTTCGTAGCAGGAGACAATCTATATGATTCACATAGGACCAGTAAGAGTCAGTACAAAATGATACGCTGAAGTGCATAAATGAGGAAGTACAGAATGTGTGTCATTCATTCATTATCTGTAACCCTTATCCAGTTCAGGGTCGCAGTGGGTCCAGAGCCTACCTGGAATCATTGGGCACTGGGGGGGGGGGGTGCCAGTCCTTCACAGGGCAACACAGACACACACACAGTCACTCACACCTGCGGACACTTTTGAGTCGCCAATCCACCTACCAACGTGTGTTTCTGGAGGAACGTGTGTTTCCTACTGTGGGAGGAAACCGGAACACATGGAGGAAACCCACACAGACACGGGGGGAACACAACAACTCCTCACAGACAGTCACCCGGAGCGGGACTCGAACCCACAACCTCCAGGTCCCTGGAGCTGTGTGACTGCGACACTACCTGCTGCGCCACCATGCCGCCCTAACCAGAATTAAAGTGGCAGAATTGTGACAGTGAGGCCTGGTTAGAGTACTGAAAGTTTCAGACTCCCCGTCAACTTGTGGGTGGAGCTTCTGTGGCTGAGACCACTTACTTCATAGATATATGTTCATGAAGGCCGTACCACACATTAAATTACATTCTTCAGTTGCTTCCCATACAGTCTCTGCTGTAGTGAGCCATGTTTAGAGAGCAGCTGTTATCAACATACTGTGGGAAAATATTCTGACTCAGATGTCTAATGCCATGACTGTCACACCATCTATTTCTCAATCAGAGCCAAACTGAATGACTTTGTGGAATGTTCTTACTTCCACACAGTTGAAGAATTCTACTTTCACAACAGTATCCACTGGTAAGTATAGTGTTATTTTGCATTGTATAAGTATACCAGAAAAATAGAGGTGCTTGTCCATCACTGCATTGAGAGAAGCCAACTCAGTGCTAAGACTGAGCTGAGCTGCTTTCAAAGAGCTCTTGCTGAAAGAAGGAAATAGTAACTGATGTTATATTCTGAGCACATTTTCTCTTGGTCTAATTTTAAAATAGAAAGCAAAGCTGTAAATGTATTGCCTTTGTTAGAAAATGAAAATAAACATAAACTGAATTGAAATGGAAACTACTGAGAAAAAAGTAAAGTACTTTCACATAGTTACTACCAAAACTACTAATCCTGAGTGGATGAAACTAAGTAAATGTATCACTGGACCTGTTTTGCAAAACAACGAGTAGACTAGCCACAGCTGGCCAAAAAAAACAGCTTTCCTGACATGAGGCAGAGCTGGTGGGCTTGTGTTTACAGCAGAGACGGGATGAGTACAATCTGAACACAGACGAACCCTCACACAGACAATGTAGGGGTTTTACATAACAGCAGTGGGACAGTAGGGAGGATGTGTGATGAAGGCCAGTCCTGACAGAGCTGGCTTTGTGAATGTCTGCCCACATACGCATCCCCACTGACCGAGCCTGGACGAGACAAAGAGAACTAAAACTATCCTGATCCTCATCAGATACACAGTTCAGTACAGGACATCCACCCCTTGTTAACAGCACATTCCCGAGCCCTTATTGGAGGTCACCCCTTGGCTAGGATTTTAAAACATCAACACACAACTACTGAGATATAAACATGTCTACTGAAACCAATTGGATTTTTAGAGTGTGTTCCACCTTCACTGCAGCAAAACTTATGCTGGAATGGGAAGGACTTAGACAAGATATCAGATCACTACAGGGAATGGACACCATTGCTAAATGGCTTTAAACTCTGGCCTTTCATGGCATTGAGCATGATGACCCTAAAGGGAACACTAGGTAAAATTTGGCATTTTTGGTCCTGGTGATCCAACACAGGTCAGTGAAGCATCACAATGAATTTTGCAGCTGTAATTATCACTTATGGTGCTTTTCCACTGCATGGGTCCAGCTCGACTTGGCTCGCTTAAAGCTTGTTGCTTTTCCACTGGGCACAGCTCCCCCACGAACTAGAGATAGTGACGTTGCAAAACCCCACCTCTAAAAGGAATTGCTGGCTTTGAAATCCCCAACAACGATGACAGTTAAATCAGGCACTGTTTACTCATCGTGTATTCACATGTTTTTGTTTTTTGGACTGAACACGGCTCTGTACCCCACTTCTCACAGATCAGATTTCCTCGTTGCCTGTTCAGTTTTCAATGGAAATTTTTGTCACCCATCAGCCCAAGGAGCATGTAAACCTCTTCAAAACAACTCGAGGTAAAGTTACAAGCTGCTGTTGTGAGTCTTATAAAAATAAACGTGAAAGCTGCTATAAATCCAGTTTGTGCTGGATTTGAACAAACGTCACCATTTATACCTACTTGGCATGGTTCCAGGGACCAGATTTGGCCAGTGGAAAACAAGAGCCGTGTGGGGTCGTGTAGGGTCCATGCAGTGGAAAAGTGCCAGTTTCATTTCTTTAAGCTCATCGGCAGTGCAGGTACTTCAAAAAGTGTCACATTTAATTTCTAGTCACATTCAAGTCCACAATGAGCACACCTTGTTCAATTTAATAACTACAATGGGTAGTACAATGTAAAAGTGGGTGTTTGCTTGTAAAACTCAAAGATCTCTTCCATGTGTTATAGTGGTGCTGGGTTGAATCTTCTCAGAATTCTTCACTAATTCCAATTACAACAACATAATACAGAGTTATACAAAAGGCGAGACATACTTTAATAAAAATGTTACATAATCTCTGTAAAGTCGCAATTAATGCCAAACTTTACAGCATCACTTGATTTATTAAGCCAATTGCTGTCATGTGCTTCATCAAGAGACGTTTGTGTGCTTTTTGTTCGTTTGTTTTTCGTACCAGATATTGTGTGAAAAACAATTACAAAAATTTAAAGCATTGGTTGCTTGCAAACGAATTATTTAAATGTCAGGAAGAGTATTTTTCTTTAAAGAGGTAAGGAGCAATAATCAGATGAAGCATGTCACTTCAAAACATGTTGAATTGCATTCTTGTCATTAACTGATTCCTTGATTTTAACAAGAAGGTCTCTACCTCAACACAGCCTGCTCACCATTCTCCTCCGGTTTGACCAGATAACTACCAGACAGTGCTTCACAACTCTTTTTAGGTCCACAACCCACTGGTTGAGCCATCATTCAATGTGGCCTTGTCAAACCTGACAGAAGAATGGATTTAATGATTAATTCTTATGAAATTCTTCATACCAGTACAAAGAACTTTATACCAGTTATGCATTTAGCTGCTCACATCATGAATACAGATGCACACAGTTGGAGATGAATTATTCCAGGTGGAAAAGTAATGGAGGAATAGTCTTCATACTTCTCAAAGATCACAGAGAAAGCCTTTAGAGCATGAAAAAAGGAAATTAGATCCTACAATCGTGTCTTTCAATAATAGTGAGGAAGCAGGAAAGCTACTACTAGTACTACTACTACTACTACTACTACTCTAATGGTTCTAGCAGAGACACATCCCAGCCTTTATGGTTCCAGGAATAGATGTCATTTCTTACAGATCCACAAGCACTAAAGTAACTTGAGAATCTCAGAAGGGCCCATGCAGATCTTCCAGAGCAGACTTAATCTGCTGCTGCTGTCTGAGAGAGCGAAAAAATGAGACTGCGCTAAGGAAACTTTTGTGCAAAGTTTGTACCTTGTGTATATGTTTTTGGAAGGGACAATGCTGGTATTTATTCCTTAGGCAAATGTAGATCCACACAAATATGTAGAACATGACTTAAAGCATCAGATTCTTATTAGTTCTCACATTAGCTCTCCCAGTGTCGATTGCCTGTACCTCAAGCAATACTCTTCAAAAAATTCCAAAATTATTATAAAGCCTTCCCAAAGAATAGAAGCTGAGGCACAAGGGTCAGCTGTATGTGGTCAGCTGTCAGTAGCCCATTGCTACTCATAGTATTCTAGAGTAATGCAGTGTTCCAAACAGTTGGCAGTAGTTGGTCCTCGTCAGCTCTATTTTGGCTGACTGAGCATTTGGAATTAGTGCTGGGGAAGAGAGAGAGAAAGCTCTGATTGGCTGTTCACTGCATTGGAGCATAAAGGAACGTGAGCCAAAATACTACTACTGCTAGGACAAGGAATGAGTGACTAAAGATTGCTTTGAAGGTGATCAAGCAGAGAACACACTCACATGGAAAAAACGATGAGATACTTCAATACAACTCACTCCTAGCAATCAGAAGATTCACCACCAGAGGGTTCTATTAACACTGAAACAAATAGAAGCAGACATTTTAAAGACTGAAACTCAACAACCAACATGAGTGGGAAGGCAGAAGGAACTAAATTGGATAAAAACAAAATACTGAGAGAAAAATAAAATCACGTATAGAGCAAGATAAGACTAAAGTAGAGCACATCTTGGAGACAGTACGCACACACCAAGGGATTTAAATGAACCCTGGGAAAAATCTGCATTCACACCAAAAGTGAATGATAAGGCTGTACTGACAGAGAGGTGGAAACGACTCTGGATCAGCTTATCACTAACAAACCGTGTCTTCGCTGGCCCTCCAAGAGCAATTTCAGCTAGAATCTCTCAACAGTATACAAACACACAGCTTCCCTTCCTGGAGCAGCGATAAGTGAAGTGAAGGGAAGATAAACAAAAAATTAAAAGAGAAACAATACAAAGGAAACAAAATCTCTAATCGGAGCAGTAAACTGGGAGAAATGTTGCCATTCCAACTTGACCTTGACCCCTATACGATCCTGAACAGTGCACTACAACAGCCTGGGACACAAAACGCCTATGAATGCTGCATGTGTGCGAAGTTAGGTCCGGTTGGTTGTTCCCACCACTCTTTAACAACTGCAAACACAGAGAGGTCAAATGAAGACAGGCCTTTCTGCGAAAGAGGGTTTATTAGAAAACATACATTGATGCAGTCACATATGACTTTCAGAGAACGAGAGACGAAGACAGACACAGAAAGGCAGAGACAGAACATAGGCCAGCATACCTCCATCATTCCGTGATGTTACGGCACTGGTGCCAGGCTCCAATTACGCCTTGCTGAGGTAGACAGCTGAAAGAATGGCATTTGTTGGAATAAACAGTGAGGCCCAGTCTTACAACACTAACACAATGTGTTTGTGTGTATGCCTAATGAAAAGCCTGGTAAAAACAACAGCAAGGCAGAATTTTTCGTCAGATTACTGAGCTATTCAATCCTGACTGGCTCAGCTCAGGAGGCAGGAAATGCCTCAGAAACTCTCCCAGGTTCTTTTAGCACTCAGGCAGAAATCTACCTCACTCTACATTCTAAAAAATGATATCCAAACTTAATTTATAACAGTCAGCTTAGTTTAAAATTCAGTTTCAGAGACGCAGGTAAATGTAGCATTAGAGGCCTTACATATATGTCCTAAAGTTTGTAGACACACCTGTAATCAGCATATTCTTCTATTTTGTGCCACCCACTGTGGAGTAAAAACTTTCAGCTGAAGCATGCACTGTTTGTATTATCTCTATTTAAATACATGAAATCACATTACCATACACAATGCAAAATATGGGTTAGGGGTTGCGTAAAAACCCCCAGGAATAGAGTATGGAGCAGTGGAAATGCATTCTCTAGGCAATACATCTATTATTAGTGACCTCTGGTATGAGATGGAGAGGCGTTTGTGATTTAGAGCTAATCTTCCTTTATAATAAATACATAAAATGTACAGGCTGCGCTCCTTATTTATTAGACTATTTATTAGTTGGCACACTGTTTTCTTCTTTTTGAGCAAACTCGTGGAGTGTGTGTGCCAAAACCTGTCTGAGATTTCCTGAGACCAATAAACAATGAGTACTTATATAAGTCCTTTGTGTACTTTTTCTATGCAACACAACAAAGGATGGCAGCCCATTCATTATATGGTACTTACATAATAAATACAGCAACAAAAATGGTAGAGAGACAAAAGGAATCCTATAATGTGCCTTGACAATTGCATTTTTCATGATGCGTTTAGAAGGTTATGTTCAGATGGCAAGGTGTAACAGTAATGTGAATTACAGTAGCATTGTATCGTGAAGAAAGAGAATTATTAAGCATTAAGGATGCACAAATGCAGTAGAAACGTGTTTCAAATATGTGGTCAGGCTGAGGGTTAGATCTAACTGATAACACAAACATATAATTGATTTATTTTACTCAGGAAAGGAAAAATGGCCAATTGGACAGATTCAGAATTTTTGTCAATGTAACGCACACGAAACTCTACTCAGAAATATAGCACTCATAAAAACAAGTGACAATAACCACTGGCACAGAGATCGATGAAGATACGTATCCTTTAAAGTTTTTGCTTCTACCAGGAAAGGGGTTTATAAACACTGAAGTTCAGCTTAAATAGCAAAAGCCTCCAAAGCGCCTGTAAAAAGTTGAAAAAAAGTGCAGGTTTAGACCAAATTCCACTAAGACGGGAAACTAGAGGCCATTTTCATTACATGTTGTTTTTCCTGCAAATCCCTCCTGTTTTTTAAAACCCTCAAGCCACCTTTCTAAATTCTTTCAGGCTCTGGAGGGAGCCTAGGGAGCCAAGAATAAGCAAGCGTGTGAGTGTGTGTGTGTGTGTGTTAGAGAGAGAGAGAGAGAGAGCGCGAGAGAGAGATGGACTCATGTTCATACTATAGTCGAACTATAGGGACAACTCTATCAAACTAATGTTAAAAAGGCCCAGACCTACCTTACAGTCATGAGTAATCTTCTAGCTGTCAAAAGGCAACATTCATTTTTTTTGTTTGTTTTAATTAAAATCACTTTTTATAAAATTTTGAGGATGTTTCCTCACCATTTGCTAGCTCTCCGGTCCTAGTCTAAGGTGTTTATGAAAGTCCCCGTGACTAAAAACTGTTTATTTGCTCATGGTAGAGAAATTACATCTAATATTAGGTTTTATTAGACAAAGGAAAGAACATGAACTGAGATGAGGATACTGCTCTATCCTGCTCCATAGGGGGTAATATTGCCTTATTTTTGCTGTTTCAGATTTCTTAAGGTGGATGTGTCTGCAAATTCAGGAGACAGCTAATTGCGTTACTGCAAAGTGCTACAAAACTAAACACCTTGAGTTATGAGGAGGTGACGTCTCCTTTAAAACCCCACAAGAGGGATGCCTAAAAGTTTTATGTAGTCCTTGATAACCGCATGCCATTTTCATACGTATGGTGTATTCAAAAATGGTCAGGCAGCGATAGCATCAACACACTGTGGTCAGAAGCAGCACTGAGGTGTGTTCATATTCCTGAAACATAATGGTTAAATCAGAACCAAGTTTTGTAAAGTTCTTAAGTATTATCTAAACACACTCAAATACTAAACACTGAGCATTATTTGGAAAACACACATCAAGTAAACGTCTTCAATTAAAGCACAACTACATCATTGGCCTGAGTGGATTTTCCACCCAAGAAAAACCGACTGTCACAATCTCCTCCTCTGTCTCACTGAATGTTTCCCACCTCCTCCCTAATCACTCCATGTTCCTCCCTCAGGGACCTCAGCCTCTTTCTCACCTTCCAGGCTAGTTGTTTCAAAGCCATTTTTCACTTGGTGTTAAAGTCAATAAATAACCCTCTCTCATTCCCTACTTGTACCGAACTGCCGATGAAAGAGGCTGAAGAGGGATATTTTCAACTTTATTCCTTGACCTTCAACCTCAGCAGGCGCAGAGCTGGAAAGCAGCTGCATGGAGCACACTCCTACACTTATGCAGGCTTCCTAAGGGACAGAGCCTCTATTTTTCATTTTCTTCTTCCATCACTGCCAGTCCCCCACCGCAACAACTTCCTTCTTATCCACTACAAAACTCTAAACTCATTCAGCCTTGATTCTTATCAAGCCTTTCGTTTCAATCCTTTTTTGGTGGGTTTTAACAGGAGCTTGCCTCAGAGCAGTACTTCAAAACACATGAAAACTGATTTAAATAAATAAATAAAACCCACAGCAATTTTTGAAAATGGTTATTTAATCTCATACAAATCATTGTTTGTTCATGCATGAGCATTAAAAGGTAGATGTTCCCTATACACGCTTACCTTTGAAGATCAGAGAAGTTCATATCCTCAAAGATCACAAAATCACTCAAGCTGTATATGGCTCTGGAACCACCAATGTCTGATTGACACATCTTTATATCAGAAGTCTCTAGACTGCCGAACAGAAACAACAGGCGCTCAGACATCCGGTGTAGAGGAACCTAAATTTACCATTAACATTTCATTTAGAAATGGTGTGCGGGTGGTACATGTTGAATTGTTTGTGAACGTGGCGTTGTACTGTTCTTAAAGGTGAACACAGACATGACTTGTTGGGCCTTTACAAGCCAGCTACAGTGTAAGGGTGAAAAAGCCTCTCCTCGGCATCAGATTGGACTTATCACATCCCCACTCAGTTTCACCTTTTACAATAGAACCGTAACTGTATCTTCTCCAGGCATGTAAACAATTCACTGCTGAGAGAATTTTGATATGCTCCCCAAGGCTTCCAGTAGACTGCTTCAAAATCAAGATGAACATCGCCCTCTAGTGGCAGTGGTTGCCACTGTTCTCACCTCCTCCTCCGCGGCCACTCTTCAGGGATTGCAGCAAAGTCTTTATCCTTTCACTCGCGGGCTCACGTTTTCTCTTCTTGCGACCTTTCACCCCTGCTGCCTCAGCAACCGAAGGCAAGAGGAGGGCAGCCAGTCCCCATGGTGGGATTTGGTCAGCAGTCCGAGTAGCACTGCGTTTAATCACCTGCTCCTGCTGGAGCAGCCAGGCGCTCTCTCGACAGAGTGCCACAAACCGCTCCAGCTGTGTAGCGTTAACGTTTTTGCTGACATTGAGACTGAGCTCAAACGGATTCTGGATGTGCAGAGCAGCCGCCTCAGGTTTGTTCTGCTCTTTTCCCTGGGAAAAAAAAGGAGACAAAGACAAACTGGTACAGTCACATGTAATCAAGTGTTCAAAGGCTGAGAAGAAGGTGATACGACTTATGAAAGATCTGGGACTAAGAAAACTCAATAAAGCATGTCAAACAAATCATACTGAGTTGACACATTTTAATGAAAAAAAAAATTAATGTCAGTAGATCCAAGGTGAAGTCTGGAAAGGTTAACAGTCAGAAATGGAAGCATGTGTAACTGAATGGATAAACCATGTGACAACAGTTTTCTGAATGAAATGCTTTTATTAAGGAATTATTCTTAGCTGAACGTTTGCATTTTATTGCTTGCAGTCTGCAGAGAAGCGAGAGCCTTAGAGAACTACACTGGCTGTTAAAGCACACTGTTGACCTTGATGTCAGATTAATTTCTCACACTATATCTGTGTCCAGAAGGAATAACTGTTGAATTTTGATTTCTCATTTCTCCAAGTAAGACTTTTTTGTGCTGAAACATTATATATGTAAAAATCTACCAGTCCAGCTGAGAGCGTAGAAGACGACGGCTCATCTTCGTTGTGAGGATATGTGATGGACAGAAGAATAAAAAAAATGACAAATGGCCTCAGGACAGATGATAGCTTCCCCAGAAGAGGTACAGCTAGAGGCCAAGGCTGACATTTACAGCAAAAGTCCCCCAATACATCAGCACCGCCATGGCAAAATGAGTGCTGAACCTTGAAGTAAGTGTCTGTGTCTGTGTGTGTGTGTTTGTGTGTAGAAGGAACAGAGGGTTCAGTGGCTGTGGGCAGGGAAATGTGCCATTACACAGAGCTTGAGAAGATTTATCCCTGAGCCACACTCATATCCATCTTAAATGTATTCTGGGTCTGTGCGCAAACTGTTTCCTGTGTACTTTAACTAGGTAATTTCCACCTCAGCGTATTATATAACGGAAATACATGCAGTAAATCCCCACACTTTGGTTCTGATTCTGGTTTCTGACCACACACTGGAGTGATTAATCCTCTTAATTAGAAAAATGTTCTGGATCTTCCGAAACAAGTTGTGATTCGTGAACGTATCACTTTGTGATACGTACACAAAGCCAAGCTTTTAAATTTAACACATCTTATGTTTTTTTCTCCAAATGAACATGGAATGTAGCTCATTGAAAGTGTGTAACTCACCTTCCTGATGTTAATGGAGTTTCTGTTGAAGGCAAAACTGCCATAAAACTCAAAAAACTCTTGCAGCAGGTTCTCTGTGGACGCAAATGCAAAGTTCATGACCTTTATATTAAGTATGCACCAAATAATGGCATTTGATTATTCGTGTAATAGGAAAATGAATATTAATGGAAGGTATATCTTAGATGTTTATTTAAATGTTTCGCATTGCATACTGGGTAATTCCAGTCCACCCCCCCCCCTTCCCCTGGGGGGATGAGAACTGGGTTCAGTTCTAACATATATCAGTAAAAACCATTAGACAAGACAGGATTACATTCGCCACAGACACAAATACAGATTTTTTTTGTTCTACAATTTATAGCTGAAACTCTCTTGGCGAAGAAATTGTCATTATGGTGCTTTATCCACAGCAAAGGCTGAAATCTTATGGTTTTCTGATAAAAGGTGCTTACCTAGTGTGTCTGTGTTTCCCTGTAGTTTAATCTTGCTGAGGTCACTGACAATTGTGCAATCGTTCCCCTCAATAACACACTTATCTGACGGGCCTAGGGAAAGATCACACACACGTGAGGCTGTGGTGCTTATATATAGTGTGGCCTTGTAAAGAGAGACAGGTTGTACATCATAACTCGATTTAATACCCCTCACTGAGGTTCACTCCAGTAACCCCGTGCCTTTGTGAAAGTGAGTGTGAGAGAAAGAACGAGCAAGAGCGAGAGAGAGAGAGCGAGAGAGAGAGAGAGAGAGAGAGAGAGAGAGAGAGAGAGAGAACACTAGATAATGATTTTATTTGGATCATTGGCTTTACTAGAGCAAGGCTGGATCGTTCATGAATGGGGATTGTCTGATGTGAGCTTTGATAAGGAAGAAGGAAAGAAAGGATCAAAAAAAAAAATTCTCCATTGATTCTCCTTCAGTGCTTGAAAGTCATAGATAGATAAAGTAAATACCTGCCAGGTCTCTGAGTTGGTCTAGAGTAGGCAACACTGCAGGAGTCCTCTGCTGAAGAAAGAAGAGCACCAGAGCTGAGAGAGAGAAGTTGGTGATCCAGGCTCCAGGGATGCTGCTGGTGATGCCATGCACACGGGCCCAGCATCGCACTGTAAACACCAGATACCGTACTCGAGCATCCAATGAGCCGTACACAAACAACAGCTCTGAGCTCTTCATTGCAACTCTGTTCAGAAAACACATAACATAGAATGCTAAAAAAATATATATATGCAGTATGTATTATTCTGAGATCAAAATAATATAAAATTACATTACAAAAAAATACACGTAGAAAAAGAAAATACTTAAAATGTAGTGCACAGAATATTTTACATAAGAACACATTAAAAAGCTTTAAAGGTTTCTTAACCAGGACATGATGCACCCTCTAATGGTCCTTGGGTTAATACTTAATGAGAGGAAGTGCTCTGCAGTGGGCTGGTGATTGGCAGTTCATTATTGAAGAGTGAAAATGTGTACTAAAAAAAATATCAAATCAAATAGAAATAAAATAAATTCCCACAATCACACTCGATTTCTGATACAATGCAAGCAGACATTAGCTGTAACTAGTGCTATATCATGTTGAATGTTGAGTAGGCCCCCCAAACAGTTGGACATCTCTTAAAATTAAAATTGTTTAGAGTAAACCTGTTATCTAGAGATAAATGCGGGAGCCTAGAGTTAGAAAAGGCTAAGAAACAGAACAAATGATTAGCGATGTGAACAAATCTAACGTTTTTTGTTCATTCAGATTAACTAACGGGGGGCATCCATCACATTAAAGGCAATGTTCAGGATTGTGTTTTAAAAAACACCCTTATGAAATTCAGATGATGTGTGATACACTAATTCCCCAGCCGTGTTGGAAACCAGTCTAACCTCAAACTGCTCCCTGGGCACTATGGCTACCAGTCCACTGCTCTGGGTGTTTTTGTGTGTCGAACAGATGGATAGATGTTTAGATAGATGGATAGAAGGATATAGATCACTAGCATGTGTTTGTGTGTTCACTACAATGAATAGGAAAAATGAAGACAATCAAATTTCCCCAAGAGGATTAATAAGGTATCTCTTCTTCTTCTAAACCTTGTGGTCATATTCACATATTGTCCACAAGAGGGCAGCAATAAGCCAATGAAAAATTCTAAAAAAATTAGTGTGAGGGGAAAAAAAAACAAAAAAACTGCAAAACCAATGTACTTTAAATAGACCGTTTACTCATATCTGCATTTCTTAGTCAACAGGGTAGTGCTTTAGAAAAATCCTATTATAAACTCACAATTTTTGCTTAAAGGAAAAGTCTCAATACAAAAAGCACAGTAGCTGAAAGCTGAAGCTCACTGGCAGACCTTTATAAAGTACAGTTTCTAATATAAAACCAAATATGTTCTCTGTCTTTATGAAATCCCATAATTATATCATAGCAATAGCAGGGCCTGTTAAAGATTTAGAAACTCGAACTCTAGCTCTAAGCAGATTTAATATATATGAGAGAACACAACTAGAGGGACTAAAGGTTTCTCTGAAAGAACGAAAAAACTTTTCAAATATTCGTCCCAAAAATGAGTCCATTCTTTAAAACACTGTCTGTTATGGAAAAATGTTTCTCGTATTCTGAAGAATTTGGTATCAAAGTAATGTTAGGGTTTCCACTGCATTCAGAGCAGTTAGTTTTTTACCCGATAGTCTAGAGTTTTGTTGAAAGTGCTGGGAATCTCCCTGTGGTTTCATAGTCAAGTGGAAGGCATCAGGAGTGCCTCTGTGTGCGTTAACAGCTGTACGTGCTCCAGCCATATTCTAAATGTCAGTGATTAATTGTGGAAGTGAAATTTGGGGATACACAAAACTTGTCCTTTGTCCACATTTGTTCTCAAATACATTATTATAGTGTTCTAAGGAAGTCTTCTCAAGAATGATGAGCACTGAGAGCAGAGAGAAGGAAAGTGAATTGTCACTCCATGGCTTTTTTAGTCTCTGGTGTGTCAGCTCAGTTTCAGTGTGGCTCACAACTGTATTTTCTTTACATAGACTCCTACTTCTCTTTCCTCCTGATCTTTATGTACATTACTTGTGTGAAAAGTGATGTTATATTTTGAAACTCTGAAAATATTAATGCAAAAAAATATTTTATTATGGCTATGCGATTTACATGTTTTGTGTAGTTTTAAAGGCTAAGCACCACTTAATGTACCTCCATATATATTTCACATTATTTTAGTTACTGACATATATAACTATGAATTAAAATGAAAATAGCAGCTTAATTTGCTTTAAAACTGAATTTTATTAAATTGACAGAAAAACCCGAGCTCGCTACGGAAATACTTGAACGCAACCGTGTGACGTCACTGGTGGACAACAGCTGAACAACGCCGTGGTAAAACACCGTTATGACCGACTGTTATGACAGTATCTAGCTAAATAACCAACATTATTCATGACAATAGCCTAGCAATAAGCTAAACTCAAATTTAGAGGTACCGTTATTCTTGTAAATGTGATTGAAGTCGAACTCGAATTCATCCGACACTATAAACCTCCGTAATGCAGCTACGAAGCCGAGTATAATCTGAGCCACCGAGTTTAGCAAGTCAAGCTAACGTTAACTAACACCAACTAAAACAGGCGAAGTGAGTGTCCTTACCCTGTTTACCTCCATGTTACAGAGGCTCTTAAACACCTTTCGTTGGTTTCCTTACATATTGTTGGAAAAGCGCCAGTGAAATGAGACTGAAGTCAAGCCAGCCTCCACTTGGAAAAGCTTGGTCAAGCCAGCCCCCACTTAGATTTGGTGGAACGTCGTATTCTGAACATTACGGTAATAGCGTACAGAGGAACAAATTTCTAAATAAAAGCCAAAAGTCAATGACAGGAAATGTATGTAATAATAAATAATTTTCTAAACAAATAATAAATGGATAAACAACAAATATTTGCTATTTTGTGGAAATGATGAAGATTTTAGGACATGACTCTCAAGTCACTCTGATGTGCCATTTATAAAAAAGGCCCTTTGTGTAGTCCTATGTCTGTAAATTTATTTCCAAATTTAAATAATTATTAAAAAGAAACCTTTAGTTTGCACAGAACAATTACACTTCATAATCATAGTACAACACCTGATTATGTCACTCAATTAATATAAAGTCATTCTGATGTGTCATTTCAAAATAAAGGCCCTTTGAATTGTCCCATTTCTGTAAATTTAATTCCAAAATTTAGATCATTATTAAAAAGAAACTTTTAGTTTGCACAGAACAACTTCACTTCATAATCATAGTACCACACCTGATTATGTCACTTACTTCATATGAAGTCATTCTGATGTGTCATTTCAAAATAAAAGCCCATTGAATTGTCCCATATCTGTAAATTTAATTCCACATTTAAATAATTATTAAAAGGAAACCTTTAGTTTGCACAGAACAATTTCACTTCATAATCATAGTACCACACCTGATTATGTCACTCACTTCGTATGAAGTCATTCTGATGTGTCATTTCAAAATAAAAGCTCTTTGAATTGTCCCATTTCTGTAAAATTAATTCCAAAATTTAGATCATTATTAAAAAGAAACCTTTAGATTGCACAGAACAATTTCACTTCATAGTCATAGTACAACACCTGATTATGTCACTCATGTAATATGAAGTCATTCTGATGTGTCATTTCAAAATAAAGGCCCTTTGAATTGTCCCATTTCTGTAAATTAATTTCCAAATTTAAATAATTATTAAAAAGAAACCTTTAGTTTGCACAGAACAATTTCACTTCATAATCATAGTACCACACCTGATTATGTCACTCATGTAATATGAAGTCATTCTGATGTGTCATTTCAAAATAAAGGCCCTTTGAATTGTCCCATTTCTGTAAATTTATTTCCAAATTTAAATAATTATTAAAAGGAAACCTTTAGTTTGCACAGAACAATTTCACTTCATAATCATAGTACCACACCTGATTATATCACTCACTTCATATGAAGTCATTCTGATGTGTCATTTCAAAATAAAAGCTCTTTGAATTGTCCCATTTCTGTAAATTTAATTCCAAAATTTAGATCATTATTAAAAAGAAACCTTTAGATTGCACAGAACAATTTCACTTCATAATCATAGTACCACACCTGATTATGTCACTCATTAAATATAAAGTCATTCTGATGTGTCATTTCAAAATAAAAGCTCTTTGAATTGTCCCATTTCTGTAAATTTAATTTCAAATGTAAATAATTATTAAAAAGAAATCTTTAGTTTGCACAGAACAACTTCACTTCATAATCATAGTACCACACCTGATTATGTCACTCACTTCATATGAAGTCATTCTGATGTGTCATTTCAAAATAAAAGCCCATTGAATTGTCCCATATCTGTAAATTTAATTCCACATTTAAATAATTATTAAAAGGAAACCTTTAGTTTGCACAGAACAATTTCACTTCATAATCATAGTACCACACCTGATTATGTCACTCACTTAATATGAAGTCATTCTGATGTATCATTCCAAAATAAAGGCCCTTTGAATTGTCCCATGTCTGTAAAATTAATTTCAAATTTAAATAATTATTAAAAGGAAACCTTTAGTTTGCACAGAACAATTTCACTTCATAATCATAGTACAACACCTGATTATGTCACTCATGTAATATGAAGTCATTCTGATGTGTCATTTCAAAATAAAGGCCATTTGAATTGTCCCATTTCTGTAAATTTAATTCCAAATTTAAATAATTATTAAAAAGAAACCTTTAGTTTGCACAGAACAATTTCACTTCATAATCATAGTACCACACCTGATTATGTCACTCATGTAATATGAAGTCATTCTGATGTGTCATTTCAGAATAAAGGCCATTTGAATTGTCCCATTTCTGTAAATTTAATTCCAAATTTATATCATTATTAAATGTGAACCATTAGTTTGCACAGAACAATTTCACTTCATAATCATAGTACCACACCTGATTATGTCACTCACTGAATATGAAGTCATTCTGGTGTGCCATTTTAAAAAAGAACTATTGTAAATGATCACATTTCAGCTATATTCACTCCGGATGTTGGAATTGTTATTAAAAGGAATCCTCCAGTTTGCACACACCACTTTCACTTTATAATGAAAGTACACCCCCTAAATATATGTCTCTCACTTAATATCAAGTCATTCTTGTGTGCCATTTCAGATTAGGACCACTGTAATCAATCAGATTTAAATTATATTCACTGTAGATGTTGAGATTGTTAATAAAAGGAATCCTCCAGTTTGTAAACACTACTTTCACTTCATAATGATAGTACAGCACATGCAAGCATCAATCATTTAATGTCATACTATTGTAGTGTGTCTAATTTGTTCATCCACTCATTACATCCAGATCACATTACTGATATAATGCACGACGCGGTTCCTCAGCGCCTTCAAGAGTAGTCGACTCATGTACCGAGTGATTACTCCAGTGTGAATCGAAGGAACTGGCGTTAGAAGCGTGCTGGGGTCACTCCCTCGCTGGTGGATTACCCCTTCAGGTCCGGGGAATTTTTTTTGGGGGGGTTAAGGGTGGGGGCTGTTAGCCTCCGACTTCAGGACAAGGGAAGTGAGGCTAACAGGGGCGCACCTCTGGGGGATCCATGGTTAAAGAAATCCCTCAAGAGTTCGCCCATCAGACCCCCTAAACCCTTAACAGTTCCAGTACAGGACGTCGTCGCAGGGCCCCCTGCCTCCGTGGACGTCGTCGCAGGGCCCCCTGCCTCCGTGGACGTCGTCGCAGGGCCCCCTGCCTCCGTGGACGTCGTCGCAGGGCCCCCTGCCTCCGTGGACGTCGTCGCAGGGCCCCCTGCCTCCGTGGACGTCGTCGCAGGGCCCCCTGCCTCCGTGGACGTCGTCGCAGGGCCCCCTGCCTCCGTGGACGTCGTCGCAGGGCCCCCTGCCTCCGTGGACGTCGTCGCAGGGCCCCCTGCCTCCGTGGACGTCGTCGCAGGGCCCCCTGCCTCCGTGGACGTCGTCGCAGGGCCCCCTGCCTCCGTGGACGTCGTCGCAGGGTCCCCTGCCTCCGTGGACGTCGTCGCAGGGCCCCCTGCCTCCGTGGACGTCGTCGCAGGGCCCCCTGCCTCCGTGGACGTCGTCGCAGGGCCCCCTGCCTCCGTGGACGTCGTCGCAGGGCCTCCTGCCTCCGTGGACGTCGTCGCAGGGCCTCCTGTCTCTGTGGACGTCGTCGCAGGGCCTCTCGTCTCCGTGGACGTCGTCGCAGGGCCCTCTGCTCCCAAGGATGTCGCTGCACTCCCTCCTGATCTCCAGGAGAAGCTTGCAAGCCTCTTGGCACGTCTGGAGGTCTCCGTGAAGGCGGCACCCGCCGCTCCTGTCTCCGTGAAGGTGGCACCAGCCGCTCCTGTCTCTGTGAAGGCGGCACCAGCCGCTCCTGTCTCCGTGAAGGTGGCACCAGCCGCTCCTGGACCCGTGACTGTGGCTCCGGCCGCTTCTGCACCCGTGACTGTGGCTCCGGCCGCTTCTCCACCCGTGACTGTGGCTTTTTTACACATTTAAAATATTCCGAAAGATGGTTCTTCATGGAACCAATAGTACTTCTCCTATGGCGTCACTCAGTGAATGTCACGATTAGCGGGGCAGACTGACGGAGGCAGACGCACTTGCTAAAACACAGTAATTTTAATGAAACAAAAGATACAACAAAACAAAGACTGGCAACTACGGAAACAACTAGACATATGAAATGAATTGAGGAAAACAACAGAGACAGACCAAACTAAGAAACAAGACACAGATACACTGGAGGCGAAACAACGATACTTAGAGGAAAGAAATGACAAGGCTTGGGGAGAAAAACAAAATGACATGACTACAAATGAGAATTACACAAACCGACATGACTTTGGAATCAAAATGAAACGACTAGGAAACAAAAACAACCTGACTTGAAGTGGGAGAGAAACAACACCATATGACTATGAAAAAGGAAGAAACAACATGACTGGGAAACTAAACGAAACGTCTTGACTAGGAAGTTAACAACACAAAACGAAACGACATGACTTGACTGGGAAAGAGCAAAACAAATGACCGATAACAGGAAGTGACACAAGGGAACTTAAATACTACATACAAACGAGACACACCTGAGACAGATAACGAGGACAGCGGACAAGGAGGCGGAACAAAGGCGGGACATGGGCGGAGACAAGGACAACAGACACAACAGAACAGACACAGGAGCTGGGGACATGACCGGACCGGATATAGGAGACTGGACACAGGACAGGACAGGAGGCTGACAAAGGGAGGCTACAGGAGAAGAGACTTGGGACAAGACAGAGGACAGAAACGGGACAAGACAGAACTAGAGACGGGTGATGAAATACTGGAATGAAGAGGGGGACGGACTGGAGACAAAACTGGAGAGCAGACGGGACTGAACGGGTGACTGAAAAAAGGGAAAAGGAGACAGGACTTGAGACTGGAAAGGACTAGACAGGACACATGAGACTGGACCGGAGCAGGACACTGGACAGGGTGCTTGACATTGGATAGGACAATGGATGGGAACGGGGATTGGACGAGACTAGGAACTGGAGACAGAAGCAGGTGACTGAACAGGTTTAGGGACAGAAGACTGGACATGGGCAGGTGACAGGACAGGGGACTGGAATGGAGACAGAACATGTGGCAGAACTGGGTAATGGGACTGGACAGGAGTAGAGACTGGTGACGAGACAGGGGACATAACTGAGGACAGGACAGAACCAGAGACAGAAGATTGGACAGGAGCAGGGGACAGGACAGTGGACTGGAAGGGAGACAAGACAAGTGACTGAACAGGGGACAGGACATTTGATTGAACACTGGATGTATACGGGGACTGGACATGAGGCAGGACAGGTGACGGGACTGGGTGTTGGGAATGGACAGGAGACTGGACTTGAGACAGGACAGAGGGTTGAAATGGAGACTGGACTGAAGACAAGACAGGTGAAGAGACAGGTGATAAGACATAAGACTGAAATGTGGACTGGACTGGATTAACAGGGGACTGGATAAGACTTGGCAGGGGAACAGGGACCAGGACGTTTACCGGGACTGACACGAACACAGTGACAGGGACGGGAACAGAGACAAAGGCAGACACAGGTACAGGGACGAGGACTAAGACAGGAACCAGGACAGGAACAGACATGGGAATCAAAACAACTGGGGGATGCCCAGGACTGGCAAATGTCTGAGGGGAAGTCTGAGGAACCAGCCTGGGCACAGTTATGGGGACACGACCTGAAGCGACCAGAGCCACAGTCACGGGTGCAGAAGCGGCCGGAGCCACAGTCACGGGTCCAGGAGCGGCTGGTGCCACCTTCACGGAGACAGGAGCGGCTGGTGCCGCCTTCACAGAGACAGGAGCGGCTGGTGCCGCCTTCACGGAGACAGGAGCGGCGGGTGCCGCCTTCACGGAGACCTCCAGACGTGCCAAGAGGCTTGCAAGCTTCTCCTGGAGATCAGGAGGGAGTGCAGCGACATCCTTGGGAGCAGAGGGCCCTGCGACGACGTCCACGGAGACGAGAGGCCCTGCGACGACGTCCACAGAGACAGGAGGCCCTGCGACGACGTCCACGGAGGCAGGAGGCCCTGCGACGACGTCCACGGAGGCAGGGGGCCCTGCGACGACGTCCACGGAGGCAGGGGGCCCTGCGACGACGTCCACGGAGGCAGGGGGCCCTGCGACAACGTCCACGGAGGCAGGGGGCCCTGCGACAACGTCCACGGAGGCAGGGGGCCCTGCGACAACGTCCACGGAGGCAGGGGGCCCTGCGACAACGTCCACGGAGGCAGGGGGCCCTGCAACGACGTCCTGTACTGGAACTGTTAAGGGTTTAGGGGGTCTGATGGGCGAACTCTTGAGGGATTTCTTTAACCATGGATCCCCCAGAGGTGCGCCCCTGTTAGCCTCACTTCCCTTGTCCTGAAGTCGGAGGCTAACAGCCCCCACCCTTAACCCCCCCAAAAAAAATTCCCCGGACCTGAAGGGGTAATCCACCAGCGAGGGAGTGACTCCAGCACGCTTCTAACGCCAGTTCCTTCGATTCACACTGGAGTAATCACTCGGTACATGAGTCGACTACTCTTGAAGGCGCTGAGGAACCGCGTCGTGCATTATATCAGTAATGTGATCTGGATGTAATGAGTGGATGAACAAATTAGACACACTACAATAGTATGACATTAAATGATTGATGCTTGCATGTGCTGTACTATCATTATGAAGTGAAAGTAGTGTTTACAAACTGGAGGATTCCTTTTATTAACAATCTCAACATCTACAGTGAATATAATTTAAATCTGATTGATTAAAGTGGTCCTAATCTGAAATGGCACACAAGAATGACTTGATATTAAGTGAGAGACATATATTTAGGGGGTGTACTTTCATTATAAAGTGAAAGTGGTGTGTGCAAACTGGAGGATTCCTTTTAATAACAATTCCAACATCCGGAGTGAATATAGCTGAAATGTGATCATTTACAATAGTTCTTTTTTAAAATGGCACACCAGAATGACTTCATATTCAGTGAGTGACATAATCAGGTGTGGTACTATGATTATGAAGTGAAATTGTTCTGTGCAAACTAATGGTTCACATTTAATAATGATATAAATTTGGAATTAAATTTACAGAAATGGGACAATTCAAATGGCCTTTATTCTGAAATGACACATCAGAATGACTTCATATTACATGAGTGACATAATCAGGTGTGGTACTATGATTATGAAGTGAAATTGTTCTGTGCAAACTAAAGGTTTCCTTTTAATAATTATTTAAATTTGGAAATAAATTTACAGAAATGGGACAATTCAAAGGGCCTTTATTTTGAAATGACACATCAGAATGACTTCATATTACATGAGTGACATAATCAGGTGTGGTACTATGATTATGAAGTGAAATTGTTCTGTGCAAACTAAAGGTTTCTTTTTAATAATTATTTAAATTTGGAAATTAATTTACAGAAATGGGACAATTCAAAGGGCCTTTATTTTGAAATGACACATCAGAATGACTTCATATTACATGAGTGACATAATCAGGTGTTGTACTATGACTATGAAGTGAAATTGTTCTGTGCAAACTAAAGGTTTCTTTTTAATAATTATCTAAATTTGGAAATTAATTTACAGAAATGGGACAATTCAAAGGGCCTTTATTTTGAAATGACACATCAGAATGACTTCATATTACATGAGTGACATAATCAGGTGTTGTACTATGACTATGAAGTGAAATTGTTCTGTGCAAACTAAAGGTTTCCTTTTAATAATTATTTAAATGTGGAATTAAATTTACAGATATGGGACAATTCAATGGGCTTTTATTTTGAAATGACACATCAGAATGACTTCATATGAAGTGAGTGACATAATCAGGTGTGGTACTATGATTATGAAGTGAATTTGTTCTGTGCAAACTAAAGGTTTCTTTTTAATAATGATCTAAATTTTGGAATTAAATTTACAGAAATGGGACAATTCAAAGAGCTTTTATTTTGAAATGACACATCAGAATGACTTCATATGAAGTGAGTGACATAATCAGGTGTGGTACTATGATTATGAAGTGAAATTGTTCTGTGCAAACTAAAGGTTTCCTTTTAATAATTATTTAAATTTGGAAATAAATGTACAGAAATTGGACAATTCAATGGGCTTTTATTTTGAAATGACACATCAGAATGACTTCATATGAAGTGAGTGACATAATCAGGTGTGGTACTATGATTATGAAGTGAAATTGTTCTGTGCAAACTAAAGGTTTCTTTTTAATAATTATTTAAATTTGGAAATAAATTTACAGAAATGGGACAATTCAAAGGGCCTTTATTTTGAAATGACACATCAGAATGACTTGATATTCAGTGAGTGACATAATCAGATGTGGTACTATGATTATGAAGTGAAATTGTTCTGTGCAAACTAAAGGTTTCCTTTTAATAATTATTTAAATTTGGAAATTAATTTACAGAAATGGGACAATTCAAAGGGCCTTTATTTTGAAATGACACATCAGAATGACTTTATATTAATTGAGTGACATAATCAGGTGTTGTACTATGATTATGAAGTGTAATTGTTCTGTGCAAACTAAAGGTTTCTTTTTAATAATTATTTAAATTTGGAAATAAATTTAAAGACATAGGACTACACAAAGGGCCTTTTTTATAAATGGCACATCAGAGTGACTTGAGAGTCATGTCCTAAAATCTTCATCATTTCCACAAAATAGCAAATATTTGTTGTTTATCCATTTATTATTTGTTTAGAAAATTATTTATTATTACATACATTTCCTGTCATTGACTTTTGGCTTTTATTTAGAAATTTGTTCCTCTGCACGCTATTACCGTAATGTTCAGAATACGACGTTCCACCAAATCTAAGTGGGGGCTGGCTTGACCAAGCTTTTCCAAGTGGAGGCTGGCTTGACTTCAGTGAAATGAGCTACAGATAACGGAGTGAGCGGATGGTCCTTTCCAAAGTGCCCGTTTAAAGTTGACAAATTTAGTGAAAAATGAACTATTGCAGCCAAAAACACCCTTCGTCATTTTGCATTAAATTAAGTGCAGCTTCTAGAGTTGTTGTCCACCATCTACGTCACAGGCAAGAGTTTTATTATTAGAGTTTACTATTAGAGTTTCCGAATACCGTTAGGGGGGGAGGGGGGGTCTTTTAAACCTTATTCCTTCAATTAGTAAGAAATAACATGTTTTCTTACTATCAATAAACACAAGTTAGGAACTCAAATTCCACTCTATTTATTTGTTTAAACAGTTTATAATTTTGGGAAGGGAACTTATGATACCAAATTCAAGCAGTACACAGTCACTATTTATGCCATGTTAAAGACATGATTTTAATTTCAATTGGAAAATCATTAGTAAACTAGGAAAGTATATTTCAGGAGCAGTGGAGTCGTTTTTATTTTTTTCTTATTCAAATACTGTGCTGCTTTCATACAGTGAGAGAAAAGAGGCATGTGTGTGTAAATTACCTTTTCAAGATACAAAAATACTTCTCATTTGAAGCCAGTGTAGACCACAAACACCGCAAAAAGAGGTACTGCTATGACTAGCCACCAATTACACTCCAAATGGAAATTATTAGTTACAAGGCTGTTAAATAGATTCAGTTCATCACAGAAGTGGGGTCTCAAAGGAAGATGCTTGCCAACCCTTCCACGAGGCAGAAAGCCACAAAACATAATTAACTGCACAATTTTAGGATGATTCATATTTGCATAGTTGATAAACTTAGTAAATGAAATGATTCCACATCATTGCCCTTTTGCCCAATTCAGCCTCAGAGCACAATCATTATCATGTTAAAATTACTACACAAAATAGTTTTCAGTCAGGAATTCAAAGATGCCACAATGACTAACATCCCATTCCAAAACAGCATACATTTTAATGTAAAATGTTAGAATTTATTCATAAAATGCTCATAAATCATGGTCTAGGAGTGTAGAAATCAGAGTTACCCTAAAGCTAATCTTCATCTTTCCATTTTGATACAGATTTTTTTACTCAGTAAGAGTTAAATGAACTGATGATGTAACAGATTTGATAGACCAGTGTCGTTCACTAGTGATTACAAAATTCAAGACAAGAGGCTGGAAAATATCTACTTTAAAGCTAAATGCAACATAAGACTCATCAGATCTATTACAGTATCACAGTCATTTTACCTGTTATTTGCTGTGAGATCACACTGAAATCCAGATGGCTGGTGTGAGAATCGAACGAGGGGGCATCGAGCATTGAGGATTTTCTGGACCCCAACACAGCCTGGACTGAACTGATCCACACACTCACCAATGACTGAGAGGATACTTTGAGTGACATTCCTCTCAGATGCCCCCTTCTTCACCTGATACTCAAGAGAGAGCCCAGAGCCCTGTCATTTTAAAAAACAAAATAAATCTTTATGTCCAGCCACTGCTTTTTTAAATATTCTATTCTACAACAAATTGTATTGTAAACATCCAACAACACTTTATGGAAAAGCTCGACAGCAGGACACATCCCTGCCTGAAGAACCTGCTGGCGCATTTACTCAAATTACTATAAATAATCATATTACAGCTAACCTTGTGTAACTTCCTTCATTCATTCATTGTCTTTAACCACTTATCTAGTTCAGGGTTAGAGTGGGTCTGGAGCCTACCCGGAATCACTGAGCGCAAGGCAGGAACACACACTGGAGGGGGCGCCAGTCCTTCACAGGGTGACACACACTCGAACAATCACTCACACCTACAGATACTTTTGAGTCACCTATCCACCTACCAGCGTGTGTTTTTGGACTGTGGGAGGCAACCCACGTGGACAGCACACCAAACTCCTCACAGACTGTCACCCGGAGCAGGACTTGAACCCACAACCTCCAGGTGTGAATGCTACCTGCTGCGCCACCGTGCCGCCCCTTGTGTAACTTGTTTCTTAAAATTAATATCACAGTTTGATATAAAACATGTCCCAAGCCTGCTTCTCCAACCATCAGATATAAATTTAAAGATGGTTCAGGGGTGTTAAGAGCTTGCAAAACTTAAAATAGATTCCACAATTCTGAAGCCACTGTTATGTTACAGCAAAAATAAAACAGAATTGAGTGTGCAACATCTGGCCTTTGTTCAACACAGAAAATAAATGAAAGTACCCATTTCAAATCATCCCAGATACTGACCTTCTTCTGGTTCTGACCACTGACACTATCCAAGTCAAGGAACATGTCCAGGTCACAGCCCAGCCTACCAAAAGTGTTCACAGACGACCCAAAAGGCCTTATTACAGAGTCTGGAAAATAAGCAGCAGCAATATCTCTAAGAAGGGAGCACACCAAAAAGCGAAGGCCGATGTTTTCCTCTGTGAGCTGATAGGCCTCTGTTAGACACTGCAACTGCTGATCTATCTGGGAACATATGGAGAGAGTGAAGACAATAGTTGGAAATTTGAGACAAATCAGCATGTACACCATTAGGAGAGCTATATAATGTATAATTTGTGTGTGTTTGTATGTACACATACATATTATATATATAAATTTATTTGCCTTCCATTCCAAGTTTCCTGTTAAGTTTCTATTTTGCGAGAAACATGTTTGTAATAAGATAGTGATGATACGTTAATATATATCTTTACTGATAGTATTTAATACAATACAAAAATGATTGTTTTCAATTATAATATTTAACTGAATGCAACATGGAGCGCTGTTAGCTGATGCCTTTTGTACTCAATATAAAGTTAATTCCAAAATTAGTTTTCCTGATTGTCAAAAGTAACTTACACTTTCCTGCTTGGAAAGCTGCTGGATCAGCACATTGAGCGGAATGGGGGATTGCTCTTGGTACTTCAGTGCAGTTGGACCATCTGAATGACTGCCTGCCCCAGTCCATTTTAATGAGACTAGACGAGATTTGAATGGTACAGGGGCTTCGTGCTGGACACTAGGTATCGTACAGTTTTCCTTCAGTGCTGCAATGCTCTCCCTGCTGGAGAACTCCACCACAGAATATATGCCCTGAAGAATCACAGGTTAAATGATTATCATAAGTGGGTTTTCAATTTGGCAAGGTTTGTCATAAAAAAACCTCAATCTAAAAAAGCCCAAAATATGAAAAAGTCCCCAAAATGAAAAATCACAAAACGCTAACACTCAGACAAGGTGGAAATTTAGAATAATGAAATATCAAAATTAGAATCTAAGTGACGGAAAAGGGTTTTTTCCCCTAATTCTCTGTCTTGTGAATAAGAGACCAGAGGGTAAAGAGTTGGGGGGGGGGAATTCTGGTGCATTTGTAGATTATCGTACACTTATATAGCACTGAGCAAAGGTCACTGACCACACTGCATTTATTTACTTTCCTGTAAAAACATTAAGAACAAATTCTGCACAGTCCCAACTAATAAATATATCAACCTTTTTCATATTAATCATTGTAAAACTGAGGCTGAAAAAAATTAAACTGATACCAAAGCAAAAAAAAAAAAAAAAAAAAAGAAAACTGGCCCCTGCCAGTTAATTTAGCTGGACAGGAAAGTTTGGTGATAATTTTCACATAGCTTACAAAAGCATACTTAAGACAGAAAAACATCCAGCATACACTTACATAGGTCTGGTAGAAGAAATAGTTCTGTATGTTCCCATATTTAGAGATATAATCTAGAAACTTCTTCTCATTGATCTTTGGAGGGCAGCTGATCAGAACAGACCTTTCGGCCCGTTCTCGTCTTTCTTCTTGAATTGTCGAAAAAGACTCCTTTATATCAGTTGCAGCTAAACATGAAATAAAAATAGACATTAACAAAAATGAAAAATGCTTTGGGGTTGAAGTCATGATTTCATGACCAATGTAGTGAAAGGTCTTACAATAATAATAAAACTTGGTGTACAGATTTTAAGCTCGTCTGTATTGAAAGCTTAAGTTGTTTGAGGAAGGTACAGATAGCTAAGAGGACACTGTCTTTAACACAGTTTTTTTTTCACTTGTATGAATTACATCGCTTAAGTGTTTAACAGTGGATGACGTACAAACAAACAAAACAGTTCGCTTGGTTTGCTATTTGATATGATTGTGCAAAATTATTAGAGTAAACTTAAGCAGCGTAAGCAAACCAGAAAAAAGAGAATGTAACGTGTTAACCAAAAAAACACCAGCACATCAGCTACACAGCTTCTATTTCCAATACATTGTTCAGATAATATACTTTAAAAAATGCATAGGTGTATAATAGGGGCCATGAGCGTTGTAGCCTTTTTTGCAAGTAAGTTGAAAGTCTCTTGACGATGCATCATGTAAGAATTAAGCAGTCAGTATCATGACATCACAAACCCTTGGAGCAGGGGTGTCAAACCAAATCCTCAAAGGGCCAGTGTGGGTGCAGGTTTTCCTTTCAAGGAAGCAGAAGCCCCACACTACTGAATGTCAAGATTATTGATTGAATTATTAAGATATTGATTAGATTCATTGATTAAAAACAGGTGGAATGAGATGTTGCTTCTGCCTGGTTGGAAAGAAAACCTGCACCCACACCAGCCCTCAATGAATTTGGTTTGACACCCCTGAACTAGGGGGGGTGATTTCAAGCTGCAGGTAAGTGGCATTGAGATAAGTACAAAATGAGCCGGGTGAAGGTAAAGAAAGTCTTGAAAGTCATCAAAATGACATACTTATTCGTTATTTCTAAATCTAAACTCCCCTTGCCTTAAAAGTGGTCCTGTAAGCCCCACGCAAGTTTGGAGGACGTAAGAATTCACCGGTTTCAGACTGTCTTTCAAAAATAGCAGGTTCAAAGACGTGCTCGGGCATGACATCGACTGCCTAATTAGTACATTGCACGTCCCAGTTAAAGTGGCTACAGAAGGTGAGCGAAGTGTGAAAGGGAGACATATCTGTAAGGGTTCTCTCCGTGACCCATAACATCAGCTATCTATCTTCAGTAAAGACTCGGTACAACGGTAACGTACCGACTGGAAGCGCCTTGTTGACGGTCTGAGCTTTAGTAGTGAAGCGGCTCCTCGTGAACCTTATCTGAGCCGGGAACTCTGAGTTTGAGGAGAGTTTAACCAGCCTCCTCTGGAACCTACACACGCTGAAGCACGCCGCCATTGCTACACTCTAATGAGCGCATGCACCCTCCTCAGCAACGGAAGCCGCGTAGGGCCAACTTTGTATTTGGAGTTTCAAAATTTCCTTTCAGACATTATATTTTCGATCAACATTAAAATCCAAATTTAGCGCATTTTAGACAGCGTTTATCGTCTGGTTTCGTCACATATACACAACTAATCACCGTTGTATGAACCTATACATTTATCAATCTACCATAATATATTTGTTTACGTTTATTTGACGTTTTCTCATATTTTCAACCGAAACAAATACATTCTGACGTGCAGAAAATGCATATCACTTAAAAAAATAAACTTCATTATTTTATTCTTCACTTGACACAATGGGAGGAAGTGGAAAAAGAGCTCGGTCTCTGAGAAAGAGAACGCCACCGAAAAGAAAAACGAAAGCGCAGATGATGACGCAGGAGGGAGGTCATGCTGCTGGAGAGAGAGAGAGAGAGAGAGAGAGAGAGAGAGAGAGAGAGAGAGGGAGGGAGGGAGGAGAGAAGGGAGAAGCAAACACTAGCTGAGTTCGTCACAACTTCACACACACGCAGCTCGAACACATCAGCTCTACTCTTCTATGAAGGTATGTAGAAATTAATGTTTTTAGCTGTACTCTCGTCGCAAGTTGGTGTCTATTTGCAGTTAGACTGTTATCACTGAGAATTATAAATAAATAATCCTATAAGTCTCTTATAAATTATAGCGCTAATCTGTTTGTTGCATTGACGTCGTATTAAAAATATCTTTAACCAAATATTTCAATAACACCACTCGCAACACGAAGCGCGACTTTTATTTTGAAATGGCCGTTGCACCTTAAATGGTTAAACGTGTTTGCGTTTTGAAAGAATAGAAGGTAGAATTTTGAAAACGAAGCCAGTTTCCGACTTGACTTTCAGCAGGTGTTGTTTATGCTGTGTCCAGGCATTTTGTGTGGTAATTACTCTAGATGAATATACTACAAACATATTTTAGAATATTATAAAAGAGCAACATTATTGTGTTAATTACTCCTTCAGACATTTTTAGCAGCGTCCTTTAGAAGCATTTCTGTTTGGTTCAACTTCTGTGAGCCGTTAGTTCAGATGATTTGAATATGAGGGGGCAGCTCAGTAGAGGCTTCCCTTCCTCTTGAAAAAGTCCCCTCATGTGAAAAGCAAACAATAAAATGTTTCAGCAGATTAATCCCTGAGAAACAGCTTTCTTTGAACTGAACATTCATGTTTTTTTTTTAGGCGTGACATGTAAGTCTAAGTGAAGCACTCTGTTCCAGACTTCAAGGTAGACTCATAATCCAAAATGGATTTCAAGAATGACAATGTTGGAATAGAACTTCTTCTGGCTCACATGAACATTGGAGACATCCTCCAAGCGGTGGAGCACCTGTACTCTGAGAGAGAGGAGGAGGAATCAGGGGTGCTGTTCGAAGAGTGTCTGTCACAGGACGAAATGGATGAAAATGAGGAGACTTCAGAGGACTTGGTTTCACACATGCAGAATTGTGGAAAGGTCCGGTACGGGGGTGTGTCTGACTTGCTAGCCTTCGTAAACATGGTCTCCAACTCACCACCGTCCACACTAAAAGACCTACAGAAAGAAATTGGAGTTCTGCTGAACAAGGTGAGCCCAGATTTGTAAAAATTCTGGTTATTCTGGATGATTGTTCACTTGCTAATGTAATCTCAAGCATGGGCCCTATTGTGAATGAACAAGATCTTATGATTTAGTCTGATTTTGAGTTTCATAAATACTATTTGTTCTTTGTCTGTTATAAAACAGTGTGTATTTACAGGAAAAGAGTTTCTTGGCACACACGAGTGTGACTGCGGTCGAGCATTTTTGCATTAGTGTCAATTGATTTGTCTCCTGGCCTTTGTGTCATGTGCACTTCCCTGTTGTACTTGTGCAGACAGACATGGTGATTAAGGAGGGACGTTATCGCATAGATTTGGATGTGCTTCTGTTTCCTTGGAGACTGACCTACAAAGCACCAGGCATAGGCCACATTCCAAAAGGCTCCTTCGGAAAAGTCCACCTGGCACAGGACAATGAAACACGCAAGAGAATGGCATGCAAACGGGTGAGTCCAAAAGTTCAGGAATGTCAGCTACAGTTCACTGACTTACCACTCTTAATATTTGTGTATTCCAGGCAGGGACATGACTCACTTTCCCATCAGTTTATAACAGTACATCCTGTTTGTCTAGAGGGAGTTATTAAAATTTTTGCTCACTGCAGCTAATTATAGAAGGCTATGGCAAATTCTAACATGGGTAATATAATTATATGATCAAAGGTACTGCACGCAAGAATAGCAGTGATGCCATTTATAATTATGCACATCATCCAAAGGTGCTCAAACTACAGTTCAATATAAGTTTGCAGGGAAGTAGAGAATTGGTGTCTTGATTGTTTAAAATACTCATGTGTAAATCACAAGGCACTTCGCCACTTGAGGAACAGAAAAACAAAAGTGTCTGTGGTAGAGAAACAACCTGCTCTCACTGTTGTTGATTCTGCAATGAGAGAATATTTTCAAAAGAGGAAGATCATGTGCTAGGAAAGAACCTGACTGACCTAAAATGCACTTTGGGGGATTGGTCTTACACCCTACCACAGTTTACCACAGATTTGACCACTTTTCAGTCATACAAAGAGGGCAACCAGGGTAAATGCTATGCAAAGCAGCAAATGAGCATTCAAACCCAATTACAAAGCATACTTTTTGTGAAAAAAAAGTTTAAAGAGTTTACAGATTTAAATCTTGATGTTTATTACAAAAAACTTCAGATGAAACCCACTGCAGATTGTTGTTCTCATATATGTAATGTCTAATACTGGAACTGCTGTTAGTTTTTCCCAAGTGTTTGGGAGTGCCCCAACATTCGTTATCTTGTAAGAAGCTGGAAAGGTGCTGACTAATGCCGTTAGTACTTATGTCATGACTCTCCCCACATTTTTCCTGCGTTTTTTACTTTATGACTATTTATTACAGCAATCTCTCATGTTCATTTGCCAAGATTGCCATGCTCTGAGCAGGACATAACTGGATTTTATAGTGCCAGGCTGACACAAACTATTCGTCCTGATTAAAGGAAGAAAGCATAAAAAAATAAAATTTTAATTTTGTAGATTGCAGTATGTCAGTGTCTCAAACCCTTGTGCTTTCATTTCTTAAAAGCCCAAGAGAACTGTAATGATTTAAGCATTAAGTTCACATAATGTTATTGTGTATAAGCTTCCATTAGTTATTAGCTGCATCAGCCACACGGCTTCGGTACACAGTTTATCTTGGCTCCTCAACTATATATGGTGTAATGGAAAAATTGGGTTTTATAAATAAATGTCTTACTAAAAACACCTTTAACTTTGTGCAGATCCCTTTGGAACATTTCAAACCAGCGGATGTGGAAATCCAGGCACGGTTTCAACATGAAAATATTGCAGAGTTGTATGGGGCATTGCTATGGGAGCAGAGCGTGCACCTTTTCATGGAGGCAGGAGAAGGTGGCTCAGTTTTGGAAAAGCTGGAGAGCTGTGGCCCAATGAGAGAGTTTGAGATCATCTGGGTCACCCAGCAGGTTCTGCGTGGACTTGAGTACCTGCACTCACACAACATCATACACCATGACATCAAACGTGAGTCAGAGATTTATTGATACTGTAGTTTTGGATGTTTTTCTTTTGTTGTATAATACTTGTAATATTTAATTAAAATTTATAGTGAACAAAATATTTTTATTATGAATATTTGTTTGTCAACCCCTAAAATGCCATTGCATTTATTTAAGATTCAAGGGTTAAAAGTTCTTACACTCTCCTAGAACAGTTTGTACCTCATGTAAACCACAAACAGCATCAAACGTAAAAACTGAAAAGGAAATGATGGTCTTCAGGTAAATCAGATTACACCTTTGTCTGGTAAAGGGCAGTCAGCCTCTTCAGAGGAACTGAAATCTAGGGCATTAGGAGGAAGTGGTGCTTTTTTTTTTTTTGGTCACAGGCTGGTTTAAGTGTCTTGCCTTTTGAAAGGCCCGGAAACACAGACAGCAGTCAGTGAAGACAAGGGGAGCTGTGCTCCACACCACTTATTTTCCATTTAGTCAGCCTGAAGGCCAATCAAAACGCAGAACTAAAAATCATGACCTTTCAGATGTCTGGAAATTCCAGTCGGAGGCATGCAAACAGAGAGAGGCTATTTAACATACTGCCGGACTTTGGCTTAACATTTAGGCTATACATGTCTTTAAGTATGAGTTAAATAATAGTGGACCAAGGTTTCTAGATATTTTGGTCTCTGTCCATCCACCAACTTCATACTTAGATCTTTATTTCAGTTTGAGAAAACAGACCAGAATCTCAATAACATATCCTGAAGATCACATTTCACAGGTGGCTAAATTACAGGTATAATCTTTAAAAACCTCTCTTCCTTCTTTCTGTCCTTCTCTCATTGTAGCCAGTAATATTGTTCTGATGTCTGCCAAAGCTGTGCTGGTAGATTTTGGCCTAACCGTGCAGATGACAGAGGATGTGTATATTCCTAGAGACCTCAGAGGAACTGAGGTGAGTGCATGTCAAAAACATAATCTAAGTTTGCAAATGTCTTATTCTTTTTATTACTATTATTTATTTGTCTGTTTCTTTATTTATTTTTGTTGTAAACATTATTAAACTCTATAGTCAGTCTATGATATCTGAGTTGACATATTTCTTTATTTCAAATTAATTTGTAGATTAAATATTTTTAATGCAATGAGAAAGCTTCTGTTTAGGGATGAGTTAATGCCTGGCCTGAGATTAGAAACACTCTTAAAGCTTGACTCTATGCTTTTGGATATATTTTAGAA
The DNA here is from genome assembly GCF_029633855.1 of Hoplias malabaricus. Lineage (NCBI taxonomy): Eukaryota > Metazoa > Chordata > Actinopteri > Characiformes > Erythrinidae > Hoplias > Hoplias malabaricus. The sequence goes on from NC_089802.1 coordinate 11,893,080, forward strand.
AATTGTAATCATAAACAGGATAAGATTATCCTATGCCAATCCATTAGAGCTTCAAATATGCCCCTCCCCACTCTCTTCCTACTTGCAGCCACGAATTTCTGTTATAACCTATTGTTTAAATCCTACACCTAATCTGTAAGGTTGCTGTGGCCATTTATGATGGGATCAACAACATTAGTAGATTAGTAATTATTGTGTCCAACTGAGGAAGACAACAGATAAACTTAAGCATACTTTTTAAAGAAATCCAAAGGTCATTAACCAATAAAGATCCCTGGTGCTTCACTTCATTTTCCTTTGGATTGCACCTCTTTCTGGGAAAATCCCAGAAGTACAAAAAGACACTGAGAGTGAGTGAGAGAGAGAGGCACACAAACACACACACAGAGAGAGAGAGAGAGGCGCACACACACACAGAGAGAGAGAGAGAATGTGCGTAAGTGAAAGAGAGAGAGAGGGGCACACAAACACAGAGAGAGAGAGAGGCACACAGTGAGAGAGAGAGAGAGAAAGTGAGAGAGAGAGAGGGGCACACACACACAGGGAGAAAGAGAGAGACATAGTTTCTAGACTGGAAAGTCCAGTGAGCAGATGTTTTTAAATTCTGTTGACAGACCCTCTAAAAGTCCCCATGAAACAGTGTTGCTCTTGTTTACATTACAGCCCCACAACCAAAGATATTTTAATTTCATTTTATTTTGTGCTGAGAATGAGTCGGCAATTTTAGAGGAGCCTTACGGCTGCCCAGTGGAACATGTTTTACATCTAAAGCAGTAAATTACAAAACCTTCTGCAGTATTCTTGTTAGCATGAGGAAATAAACAGCTATAAAAACATCCCCTTAAATATTCATAACATTTCCTTATGCAAAGCATTAATGTTTGCCAAACTGACTTATTAAATTACAACACACACTACGCATTACAAAATAAAAGTGCCAGAAGGATAATATGGTGGTCCGTAGGACAGGTGAGGAACTTTAATCTTGGATGGTAGGATTCCTGCTCAAGCCCTGCTCACTCAGTTCCATTCTGTTGAAACTGTATAGCCTGTTTTAAGACTCATTATTGTCACAGAGGTGTTTATTAGGTTTTCTGTCTTTGTGCAGATGTACATGAGTCCAGAGCTGGTCTTGTGTAGAGGACACAACACGAAGACAGACATCTACAGCTTGGGCACCACAATTATTCACATGCAGACAGGGAGCCCACCCTGGGTCAGAAGATACCCCCGTTCAGCATACCCTTCTTACCTCTACATAGTGAGTATGCTGTGTATAGACCTCCATCTTTTGATGTGTTACCGTTATCACACAATTCTTCCAGTACAGCAAGTTAAACGAAATACATTTTACTACGTTTGTTTACATTTTATACAGTTTAGTTAAATAAATTATTGACATACAGTCTGATTGCATACATGTGTCACGCTGTGACTGCACGAAGAAACTTCTGTATTGTGGTCAAATGTCACCAGATATACCTCCTACATATAAGAACCACATAACACAAACCGAAAATACCACGTTGGTGGAGGTTTTGTCTTTTTGTGAATTATTTTCTTGTAGAGTGTCAAATATCATTCAGCATGTTCAGTGTTCAGTCTTCATGTTCCCCTCGAAATGACAGAGTATCACAAGGCCATTGTAATCGTGTGATGTGGTAGTTAGTTCTCCTTTCCATGATTTAGCGTGCTCTCTTTTCCATTCCGTATAGGGTTTTATTGTGAAAGAGTTCTCCACACTGCTTTTTTTGTTTTTTTTGTTTTTAAGCAATCATTTGGCAGTATTACCGCTGGGGCATTCTGTGCTGTTTCATTAATTATTAGAAGCCCCTGCCAAAAATGAAAAAGAGGAAACTTATTTTAACAGCTATTAAAAGAACAACACATAAGGGGCACAGCCCATTAGCCCTGCCTTTCAGTTCTCTTTTCTCATATATTCTTCTTCTGTGTACAATTACCAGTGATTTAAGTTTTAATTATTTATTTTCAGATCTGTACTTGCAAAAGAATTTGTGTTTGTATTCACAATCTAAACACTATGTATCTCTTTATCTAGATCCACAAGCAGGCTCCTCCTCTGGAGGATATATCAGAGGACTGCAGCCCCGCCATGCACGGCCTGTTGGAACGGGCAATGGCGAGGGCCCCATCACAGAGGAGCTCTGCCACAGAGCTCCTGCAAGAGGAAGCCCTCCACCCTTCTCGAGAAGACCAGCCTCGCTGTTGGAGCCTGGACTCTGCTCTTGGAGAGGGCACACACCCACTCCTGCGGCAGCAGAGTCAGATGACAGACAGTACACAAGGTAAATTATTTACACTCACACAAACACAGATACTCACACATCCTGTCTGTCTACTCATTTGCATGCCTTAAACTTCTTGCTTATTTTAGATTCCTCATCGCTGTACACGGAAGACTCAGGCCACTGTAAAAGGAAAGGCTCACTCTACATAGACCTTGGAGCTCTTGCTGGATACTACAACTTTGTGAGGGGACCACCAACTACTGAATATGGCTAAAGGTTTTTAAACCGAAGCATGAAATGTACTTGAGGATACACATTTATGGGACCAAATACACCCAAGGCCTGAAGACATGCGCAAACATGGATCTTGTTTATAAAAGTAAACAACAACCCTCTGCAGTTTGCATGAGCATTCTGACTCATTCAGTAAGTTCTAGTCACAGATTAATGGGCTTAATTAACTTCACAGCAGGCTGGAGACAACGTGTCCAATATAGGTGAACGCTAAGCGCTCACATTCTTGAGAGTTTGTGTTTAGAAAACGAGATGAGTAATGAGTAGTAACATGTTAGTGAGAATTGTAATGATGAAATGACGACAAAATGAAATTTTCCCTCGATTCTTAATGCAGGAAACCTCCATAAGCACTAAAACGTTTCACAGTGCTAAATTACAGTCAAGAGCCTGATGCTTAGCCACATCCTGCCTTTTGTGGCTCCTCTTTGCATCATCATCTCAATATCAACACACATTATGGGAAGAACACATTGTTTTTTTCCGTTCATGAGGCAGGACCTCTTGGAAAGACATTCTAAGAAAAAAAGATGTAAAACTATGGATATATAGTGAAAAATATTAATGCAATGTCTAGTACAGCTTAACTATGTGCGTATATGGTTATAAGACCTACATTTTTATGATGTTTCTAACCAGAATGTTAAAAAGATTTGCAGGATCATATCTTTTTTTTTTATATAATATGCTTAACCATTTTAAATTCCACTTTGTGTAGAACATAATCGTGGCATTATAGTACAAATACGAGACAGTTATTGCATTGTAAAATTATATAGATATTTGTTCAAGTTGCCTATTTTGAATTGTGAGTACTATATCATTTTCAGAAGGCTTTTGAAATTGTTGTCATTCCTGTGGAATGTGGTGGTGCTGAGTAGTTGCAGTGCAAAAATCCACTGGATCATGCTTTAGATGAGGATTTGACATAGCCATAGCATGATTCGTGTACAAAATACTGATTCTTTTATGTGAATCAAAGGAAGGTACAACACTGTATCACACTCTTAAATGTTTAACAAATTAAATATATTTGCTAAAGGATGAAAAATGCCAATACATTTTCATTATTTTCTTTGGTATGAACATTTATGTTGTAATTGAACATTTTAAGGAATGTGGATGTGTTTGATGGGATACAATAAAATTACTGTTAATAACCTGTCTAGCCATGTGCTTTTTTTTCTTATTTTTGGTATTTACAACTACGTCTGTGACATTGCAAAGACAGTGTCTGTCTATCTACGTGGCGTCAGTCAGTTTCTTTTGAGTATCAGTCTGTCACATTGCAAAATATGGTGTTAGCTAAGCTTCTGTGGAAATGTTTGGTGACACGGAAATGACTGAAAAAACACTGAAGTAAAGCTGCTATATTTCAGATGCGCTGGAATTCGTTTGAAAAACCATTGCCTTAAACACTGTAAAAGAAATGTGTCATTCAGGAAAGAACATATTACTATGTAATTATAATTTCTACTTCATTAAATTTCATATCAAAGTCAATCTTACTTACACCCCTTCATACATATTAAAACAACTATGCATTTTTGTTTATTCGTTTGTGAAACTGAACCCAACTACAGAATGCAGTTCTTTAGAAAGTATGTGGCAGAGTCTGCTAAATTTTAGCACCGATTGTACCAGACATTTCATGCTTACATGCTTACTATCACAAGCACACTATTCAGATATAGGATCTAGGTGTAACCCACAGTCCCTCAAAGTTTGGTGTCTAGCTTAAAACATGAATGAGCAACAGTTTAAACGTTGAGTGACAAGCAGTGATCAATTTTTAGTAAAATCATTGAGGTCCATCTGATTTTCCCCACTAAAACAAATGCTAAAAACTAAAAAAGTTTTCTTAATCACTTATCGAATAACATTATTCAAGTAAGAACACATTATAGATCAATTTGTTAAGCAAGAACAAGTTGTGTTATAGCAGTTAAAATCAAGAACATTTAGCAAAAGCCTCTGCTCACACCAAAAAAATTAGATTTTGTTTTGGGAAGTGTACCCTCCTGTTGAGCAAATGCTTGCAACTCAAAAACTCTATTGTGAAACCATTTAAAAATATAGGTGTTAGAGAAAGGGAATTTCTCTGCCATTTTCAGATGAAAATGAAATGCCTAAGTGACATGAACATTTTAGAAACTTTGCTTAACACTGGAATTCAAAATCTCCACTCAGAGTTAGTGTGTTGAGGACATGCCCCACTCTTCCAACAGATTTCTGTTGAAAATAACACGGAAAATTGAACATGAGTGTAACTTGAGAACTAAGAAATTAACTAAACAGCAGAGGGTTACCCTTTACCATAAAAAATCAAATTTGTTCTTTTTTAAGTAGAAGATGGCTTATCAAAGAGCAATCTCTTCAGAGCCAAAGGTCATCTGTGGTGGGATTTTTTTTCATGTTGTACATGTACTATTTGTCACATGACATTTGCATCTGAGTAAGCAGAAATTCCATATGTGAGTTGTATACTGACACAATGGTGGAGCATGCAACATTATCACAGCATGTAATTGTACACTGTACCTTGGTGAAAACATAGATCTGCATTTGTGTTATGAACAAACTCAATTTCCAGAAAAGTCAGGACATTTTGTAAAACACAATAAAAACACAAATCTGTAATGTGTTTCTCAGATTCTCTCAGATATTCATTTAACTAAAAATGTATTTCTATAAGGGCGGCACAGTGGCGCAGCAGGTAGTGTCGCAATCACACACCTCCAGGGACCTGGAGGTTGTGGATTCGATTCCCGCTCTGGGTGACTGTCTGTGAGGAGTTTGGTGTGTTCTCTCTGTGTCTGCATGGGTTTCCTCCGGGTGCTCCGGTTTCCTCCCACAGTCCAAAAACACACGTTGGTAGGTGGATTAGCGACTCAAAAGTGAGCGTGTGAATGTGTGTGTTGCCCTGTGAAGGACTGGCACCTTGCGCCCAATGATTTCAGGTAGGCTCTGGACTCACCACGACCCTGAACTGGATAAGGGTTACAGATAATGAATGAATGTATTTCTATAGTACCCACTGAAAAAACTTGAGTTTTTTGTCAATTTTATGCCTGCAACAACAAAAAAGAAGTTGCAAACAGGAAGTGTGCAAAACAGGAGTTCAAAATGAAATGAAAAGAAAATTCATATTACACTGTTTTGAAGCATTACATTATAAACCGATGAATATAAAAGTATTATAAGTAACATCCACCAAGGCTCAGTCTTTGCAAATCAATATTGATCATTGCTTTACACTTGATGCCAAACATCATGAGAGCAAAAAAAAAGGAAAATTCCAGCCCATATAGGGTAAGGCTGGACATCATTGCAGAATGTGTAGGACCTTCAAGCCCTCATATGGCACTTCATAAGTAATGTCAAACTACAGTAATAAATATAACCACATGGGCTTGTGGATATTTAAAAAAATGGATGACAACTAAAAATCCACCACTGCATCAAGAAATGCAACATTAGTTTTTAGGAGAAAGCCATACATTACTACTATGCAGAGACGAGTTCTCTGAGACCCAAACTTATCTTAGATGTTCAATAAGACCATAGAAACATAAGCCGTGGTCTGAAAAGTCTATGTTGCGGCTTGTCTCATAAAAGAATTATGTCATGTTTTCCAAGCTCATGACAAAGGAGATCAGCCAGACTGTTATAGAAGTGATAGGTGCAAAGCCAATATCTCTCATGATATGGGGAGGCGCATCAGTGATCATGGCATTGATGATTTGCACATGTGAGGAGTTTCTATGGATGTGGAGGCTAATATTGTTTTTTTTTTAGAGAGAGAGATATATGCTGCCTTCAAAATGATGTCTTTTCCTGGGAAGTCCATAGTTATTCCAGCAAGAGTGTGCCATACCTCATTCTGTACATGCTACAACAACATGGCTTCACAAACAAAGTGTGTGTTTGACTGACCTGCCTGCATTCCTGGTGTATCCTACAACACGTCATGAAGAGGAGAATCAGGCAACGGCTGAAAATCATGGACGGTTGATCAGCTTGTATCTTGTCAGAATGGGAAATATTCTGCTTGAAACATTAACATTTGTTATCCTCAGTTCTCAGATGATTACACAGTGTAATTAAAAGGTGATATAACACACTGGTAAACATGGGCTTGTTTGAGTGTGTTGCAGGTGTCACACAATATTTTGTAGATTATTTACAAAATACAATCAAGTTGTTCAGTGAAAACAGTAAAAAACACTTTGTCTACTTTTTTTTTTGTGTGCTTTTGTCAGTTAAGTAAAGCTTAGAAAAATGCACAAAATTAACTTTTTAAATTGCATTTTACATGCCCCAACATTTCGGGAAATGGGGTCTGTAAATATAAACAAATGATAGACTTAGACAGACTTTATGGTCATTCAGATCAACACTGTACAGTTCAAACGAAATTACGTTGCATAGGCTCATAGTAGATCAGGGAGAAATGCCGTGCAAAGTGTGATGCCTATGTAAACACATTCATGTCAACAGAACGATGAATACATTGTAAATAAGTAAGCCTATATACAAGACGGTGTTTTGTACTGTAGCTCCCAGGTATAGAGTAATCAAAAGAGGATTAAGCAGCTTTATTTAGAGTACAGCAGCCTTATTGCATGTGGGAAGAAGCTGTTTTTGAACCTGGCTGTTCTGCTTCAAAGTCTTTGGAAGCTCTTTCCAGAGGCTAGCAGCGAAACAGTCCATGGTGGGGGTGGGAGGGATCACTGTTTATGTTCTGAGGTCTGGTCAGACAATGACTTGTTGTATGGGATGTATGTTCAGACAATGATGTCCTGTATGGGAGGAAGTGATAGATAGGTGGAGAGGGAGGGGCACATGAAACAGAGTAGTAAAGTTTAAAAAGTGGCATAAAGAAAGCTAGAAAGAAAGAAAAGAGAGAGAGAGAGAGAGAGAATGAGAGGAAGAGAGAGAGAGAGTGAGAGAGAGTGAAAGCAAAAAAGCAGCCGAGCAAGAGCAAGAGAGCTTCATGTTTAGTAGATACTATCTGAAGTGGAAGTGGGTTTCCTCCTCTATCATCCACTAACGTCATGGTTAGTGTGGGAGGGTGAGAGTGTATGAAGGTATTCCCTGACCTCATCGCTGCCCAGTGAGTTAATTAAAGTGTGCGATCTCATCTAACATTTCACTTGTGTAAAGGTTAGCAGAAAAGAGAGATCACAGACCTTTACTCAGAACGTCACAGAAAAACAAACTATGCTCCTGCCACAATCTCAAGCCATGAAAAGAAAAACAGCTGATAAAGATCATTTGCCCTAAAACTCAAACACTCACACATGTTTAAACACACTTTAAAGAGTCCAGGGAATTGCACATGATTCAGAATTCCAATATTAATTATGTTTTATAGCTAATGATTCTTTTAATGATTTTTGTCCAGTAAAGATACAAAGACTGTAAATGTAAACACATTTTAAGGTACAACATTAGTTCATTTTTCTTTTCCTGAATAGAAATAGCTTGTAAAAATAATTTATAAAATAATTTATAAAATAGCATTTATGAAATTAATGCAATGCAAAAATCTACAGCTGTTTCTGAGAGTACACATTGTAATCTTACACTTTGCTAAAATAAGTCTTTGTGTTGTTCTCCATAATTCTTGTATTCTAAGTCTAATCTTTTTAAAGACATATCTTCAGGTTCTTTCCATAAGATCCAAGCAGTCTTTTCTTTGTTTTAAAGGGCCCTGTCTTGGAAAAATAAATATTTGGTGTAAATACTGTTAAGGTTCCAATCATACAGTTATGTATTGTGACGTAATGATAGCTAAAGCATTTATATAAATCCTCTTATTAAACCTCATTAATACTACCTCCACCCACTGACGCTGTTCCACACTTTTATTCTCTTTTATTCTGTGTTTTTCAGCTTTTTTAACAGACCTCGGTGCCCAGCTCTGCCCTAGATATTTCACAATAAATATATTTTTACAATTTCTGTAATCACTGCTGAATGGATTATAATGAAAATATTTGGCGCCATTTGCACCGACGGTTGCATTTATATAGCATTGCGATATGTACCAGCAGGTGGCACTACAAGACAATTTTACTAGTACACACTGTCGGAACTCGCCTTCCCTAAACTTCAGCACAACATCAACTTTCACCCTGAAGGAGTTTATTTACACAAATGGTTCTTGGGGGATCCATTCAAACGTTTTTATGAGACCAGTGTATAATCTTCTGTGACACTGCTCAAACTCTGCCTTTTAATTACTTGATTCTGTTTTGTTAAAAACACTGGATTAAATGTATATTTCTGTGTTCTTCACTTGCTGGCAGATGGATAGCTAATAGACATGTTTGACCCACAGGCGTGTGATAAATGTGGGGCTGGATCTTCAGACTAATATATAGGATTTGCCGTTATTTACTGTGTAGACCTAGCACTTTTCAACAGTGCTGTGCCTTGCTGTCTCCAACTTATCAACCGCCTGACAAAGATATATTTTGTTTATTCCACACTGTTATCAGAACCCTAATCTGCCTGCCTTGTGTTTTCCCTCATTTATTTAGCTTACGAGGGACTTTTCTTGAAGAAGAGCAGACAGATAGCCTGTGGCATGGCACCACTGATGTTAGTGTAAGCTACTGTGTACAATAGGCCTTTCTTTAGATACACAGCTAACCAGACACACACAGGGCTGTAATCTCTTCATCTCCAGACTGTACAAACAAGAGAGCCACCAGAACAGAGTTATTACTTTTAATAAGTCATATGTGCCTTTCCTGATCATCAAAACCAAACCAAACCAGAAGAAGGCCATCTGTGACTCAGAGTCCTGTCCATCACTGGGTAATTAGCTAATTCTTGCTAGTACACCCGAGGACAATAACACTCCTAATTAGAGCTGTTTTTGGAAATGTAACATTGGTGCTACACACATCAGATTGTGTGCATTTTAAAACTATCAATAAAACAAAGAACTTTTTTGATCGGGTCACCTGCATCTGATGCTAAATCATACACAGTTTCTTCTTTTATTTTCATGCGCTGGGATGCATCATCCATGATGTTCCTGGGGTCTTAGTAGGGTTGTTCAAATCCCATCATTACCACATCTCAGCAGCAGCAATGGGCTTGCCCTCTTCATCTCTGCAGCTAAAGTTATATAACAAATGGTAACACAGCGGCCTGCCAGAGCTTTACAGAGCGAACATCCAGCAAAACCCCAACAGCCCACTTCAACTGCTTTGCTGACAACCCACCAGCCTCGACTTCTGCACTGCTCAACCAGCTCCTGGTATTTGGCAAGCTTTCTTCTCATGAGCCTCCTCCATGTTTTCTTCCCAAGACCCTGTCAGCTCCCACATGCTGATGCTGAATCATGAACAGCTGTCCTGTTCTCTTTGGTACTGATTGAAGTTAAGAGAAGATGAACCGAATCCTGGACCTACACAGCAGGGCACATTTCTAAGGGCAGATAACACTTTCAGCAGAATGGACCCTGTACACCCTGCCACACAGTGCCTGTAAATGCACTGAATAAATGAATAATGCTGCACATAAAGTGTTTTGCCTCTAGCTAAACATATTCTAGGCCTGGTCTGTATGTGTGTGAGCATGTGCATCAAGGCCAGATGTGCCTCCTGGGCACCATTCTACATCCATAGATCTCTGTCCAGAACTGGGCAATGCTAAGCCAGTTGGCATCACCCTGCTGAGAAGGGGGTCACAGCCGAGTGTGTGTCATACACTGACTCACTAAGCTAACACACACTAAGGGTAAAATCAACATTTGGACAATGCCAACATGCCAGTGAAGCCAAGGTCAACACAACCACCAAGCCCAATCTATGCTTTCATCTGTTTTCAGAAGTAATACTAAGGCCCCATATTCAGAGAAGGACACTTGTCATTTGTTTAAGACATTAGTGTAGAGAGGGTGAAGATTTAACACTTTACATTTACTTTAGACTCATTTTATTATTATAGAAATGTATATAATATAATGTGTATAGTAGACTTGCTATTTATTATAACTATGCTGATGAAAAACAAGCCCATACTTATCCCTCTCCAAATTAAAGCAAGGTTTTGCTTGTTTTCCCATTGAAAAACAGAATTTGGCATGGAGATTGTTTTTATAAGAGCTCTGGGCTGCAGCACAGTGCTGAACATTCACACCCACATGAGCAAAATGCCTTAAACTGGCGCATTTTAACAGCCCTCAGTTTGGATGGAGTACATCATGATAAATAGGATGTGGGGGAAATAAGGACATGGACAGAAAATTGCACTGCACCTCACATTACCGCTGCTGTATTTCAGTCACACATTTGTGGTCATTTGTTGTATATTTAAACAAACATAGATTGGACTCAGAGCTCATTACACAAAGAAGCTGAGGCAGATCCAAGTTTTCAAAAAGCTTTTACATTTAAAGAAAAACACGTTTAGCTTAGTTTTGTTTCTCACAATTAAAAGTGTCATGATCTAATAAACTACAGGATAAAGAGGATTATGACATGGAGACAAGACCGTCCGCAGAATAGAGACAGTTTTGACTGCAATCAGAAATTAAATCAAAGAGATTACAACAAAAACTCTTAAATTGATCAAACAAACCTTTCTAATAAACTGTGAAATAAAGGAACTATATAACTAAGTCAAGAACCATTAATGATCATTTAAATATTTTAGTAGACGAGCATTTCTAAAGAACTTCAGTCATGCAAAGTTTAAAAATCATGGAATTGTAAAACGACTAGAAAATACCACAATATTGAATATCATCCAGTACTAAATAATATTAATTCTCTATTGTAGTACACAGTTGCACAAAGGCTGAACAGGTTTAGCCATAATCCACTGAAGGAAAAAAAAGTTAGTGACAAAGTTTCTAAATAAATTAAGTGTCTGATGGGTATCAGCACTGGATCAATCATGCAGAGGGTTTCCATTTAACCCACGCATTTGACACAAGATAGAGAAGTGCCCTGGTGGTCTTAAGAAACATGAACTGAAATACCACTGGGCTTCCACCACATGTATGACTCAAGATTACTACACATTACACGTTTTCAGTGCACTGAACATATTACCAGCCTCAGAATCCCTAAAGAAACGAAAGAAACTAAATACTCTAAACATACACTCATTTAAGCACCTTCTCTCTCTCTCTCTCTCTCTCTCTCTCTCTCACACACACACACATACTGTACACACACACACACACACACACAGTCCAACACACTTACAAAGGTCTCTTTCTGTGACAGGCCGGAGAGGACAGGCTGATGTTTAATAATTGAGGTATTTTAATGCAGTCCTTGCTGACGCTGCACATGGGTAATGACAGGACTAAAACACTACCTGGGAATTCCACAGGTATTGAGTTACAAAGAGTAGCTCTGAGCCGTGTTTATGCTTCTTCACTCAGGGTTTCTCTCAGGATCAGTCACATCTCACAGACAGGACACACTCCTGAGCCCAGTCTGATCAGCTGGACAGGAGAAGAGTATCCTTGTAGATCTGGAGCACTAGAGTTTAACACATACTGCTTAAGGGCAAGAGTCTTAGAGAGACCTTAAAGATGTCATTCAGTCATGCTGTTGTCCAAAAACTTCGGTTCACCATCACTGCAGTACCAGTGTCACTACTGCATTTAAAGAAATACACCAGTGTCTTTCTACACAGCTGCTGAAATCTGTCACTTAAATTAAATACATTTCCAGCTCAGATAATAACAGTACAGTTCACCAATAAGTAAACATATTTGTGGTGGTACTACTATACATAATGTATCAGCATATTCATATAACTGTAACAACTTGTCCAGTTCAGGGTCGTGGTGGGTCCAGAGCCTACCCCGAATCAAGGCAGAAACACACTGGAGGGGGCACCAATCCTTCGCAGGGCGACACACACTCACACATTCACTTTTATCAGCATACTAACAGGAGAAAATAAATATCCACTGCCAAGGTCTGAGAACACTAAGGGCTCCTCCACCTTTGCCCTTCAGCCAGTGGGAACTGTGCCACCCTTTGCAGGCTGTGGGCTTCCATGTTGCTTCTTCAGACTGAACAGCGTGTTACATGGGCTCCAGGCCACTGGGGCCCACCAGCAAAAACTAACACCAGGCCTGGCTCCAGGTATATGCTCTTGTAATACTTTTCCAGGCAGGGAAAAAGTGAATTTTCTTATCCTCCAGGAAGGGCTGGACTAAGTAGCTGGGGACAGAGATGCAAGTTTTCTTTGCCTGCCCTATTACCACTGTGACTGGAAATCTCAATTTAATGGAAAAGAAGATGAAAAAGTGAAAGGAGAAAGATGCTTTCTGTACCTCAGCATGACAGAGCCACAGAATATGGCACCAGTACTGAAACTGACTCACAGCATGAATATTAGACTCAACCTGCAATCCAGAAATAAGTCTGATCTCACAGAATTGGTGTACAAACTAATTCACAAAGAAAAAAATAATAATACAGAGACAAAAAAAGAAAATTATATCCTAAGCAGTGGTATTGTACACTGTCACAAAAAAAGTAATTTTTTTTTTAATCACCAAGGCACAATCAATATAAATGTAGATTTTCAAATGGAACTTCCTTCAATTTACTCTATAATTTATAATTTAATCTATACTTTGTACATTACATTTTAAGAAAATTATACAAAAAAGGTGATCAGTCAATAAAACTTAATATATACATTTAATTTGAGTGGAAAATGGTAAAATGACATTCTTTAATTAAAAGTCTTTAACTGTGCCTTTGTGAGCAATTACAGTTTATTACCTTTAATTCACATTTAATATACACGTTAATATACAAATGAACATGGCTTAATAAATGGAATGGAACATCTTCACAGGGGGGTAAGGGCTAATGCTCACTGACCTTTTTAAGCTTGTCCAAGAAAGTGTGTTCACAGAAGACTTTATGTGATAACACATTGTGTTTTGGTGTCCTCCAGGCTAATCTCACTCATACCACCCACACACCTCAACCTCTTTCTTTAACCCTGGCTTTTCTTCTTTAATTCTTAAATTACTAAGTGTTTTTCCTCTTCATTTGCACTTACTACTTTACTTTTGGACTCCCTGGCCAAGTTGTTTTTGCTTGACTTTAGTCTTTCGAACACAGTTTTTAGAAATAACTGTGTCATAAGTCCTGTCTAGTTTGATGGTCTTTTGGCTACTGTGCTTCTGTGAAAGGTTCATTTTGAGCAAGAATCAAGACTGAATCTGCCTTTCAGCACGAGTCTGAGCTGAGTATAGTGTAATATCTGAGAAGAAAGATGGAGGGAAAAGTCTCACACAATAAAGGGAAAAGGTCAAGTCTGACGAAGAAAGGAGAGACGAAGATTAACAGCACAAGGCCAAGCAACCTTTGACATTTTTTTCTTGCCCTGCTGTGTTTGTCTGCTAATCTGTGTGTGTGTGTGGTGTGTGTGTGTGTGTGTGTGCGTGTGCATGTGTGTGTACGTGTGTGGAGACGGTGGTACAGCTGTCTCCAACCTGTCCTGTCTGTCTTGAGTTTAGAGCTGTCATTTACCACTCATGTCTTAATGCTTAATGGTCTCTCTTTCTCTCTCTCTCTCTCTCTCTCTCTCTCTCTCTCTCTCTCTCTCTCTCTCTCTCTCTTCTTTCTCTCTCTCTCTCTCTCTCTCTCTCTCTCTCTCACTCTCTCTCTCTCTCTCTCTCTCTCTCTCTCTCTCACACACACACACACACACACACACACAAAGGAATGTCTACAGATGATGAAGAATGGTCCCCCCCAAACCCACACATACACATAGTTCGGTTTAACGTCAATTGTCAAAAAGGCTTCTGTTTCTTCAACCAGGCTGAGACAGGTCTGTTATGTTAAGCTTGTTTTAATCATAAGGCTTGACCAAGGCTAGAGGAGAAAACATAAATGGTAGGACTACAGATGATTTCTACATCTACTGATTTACAAATCCCATTTCTATAAAAGTTGGGACACTGTGACAAAATAAAGGCAGAATGCAATGATATGCAAAACATGTAAACCCTTTATTCAAATTGAAATATTAAAAAGATAAATTTAAATGTTAAAACTACATAAATGAATTGGTTTTTTTTGTTTGTTTTTTATTCCTATATATTTTGTATTTGATGTCATTAACACACTGCCTGGCTGTGATCTTCAGACCCCCTGCTGGCACTGAATTAAAAGCAGACACGTTTGTGTTTTTGATGCTGCATGGGTGCAATAACATTGTGTAAGGACACAGCTCGTCACTGCATCCACAAATGCAAATTAAACTCTGTCATGCAAAGAAAAAAAACATGTACAAACAAAATCCAAGAAAGTTGCTGCCAAGCAAAGAGAAAAGTGCCCAGACCAACAAATGAAAATTTGACATTCTTTTTGAAATTATGGATGCTGCATCATTGCTGGCTAAAGAGGAGCAGGACCATCTGGCTTGTTAAAAGCACACAGTTAAAACGACTTGCACATCAGTAAGGTCACCGTTATTTCTAAACAATATATACAGGATTTGGAGCAACATGCTGTCATCAAGACAATGTTTTTATCAGGGAAGGCCTTGTTATTTTCAGTAAGACAAGGCCAAACCACATTCTGCATTGATTACAACATAATGACTCTTTAGTTAAAGACTCAGGGTGCTAAAATAATCCAGATCTGTCACACACTAAAATCAATAGTGCATTATAAGACAAAAACACTCAAGACAGAGCAGTTGAAAACCAATAACAAGCAAACATTTAACTTTCAAAAATACAGTGACGGGTCTCCACAGTTCCCAAAACCGTACAGAGTGCTGTTAAAAGAAGAGGTGATGCAGTACAGTAGTAAACATTCAAAAAACAAGAAACAGTTTCATCCATTCATTCATTTCTTCATTCATTATCTGTAAGCGCTTATCCAGTTCAGGGTCGCGGTGGGTCCAGAGCCTACCTGGAATCATTGGGCGCAAGGCGGGAATACACCCTGGAGGGGACGCCAGTCCTTCACAGGGCAACACACACACACATTCACTCACACACTCACACACACCTACAGACACTTTTGAGTCACCAAACTACCTACCAACGTGTTTTTTTCGACCGTGGGAGGAAACTGGAGCACCCAGAGGAAACCCACGTGGACACAGGGAAAACACACCAAACTCCTCACAGACAGTCACCCGGAGCAGGAAAGAAACAGTTTCAACATTTAAAATATTGTCTTTGTACTTTGTTCAATTAATTAAAGAGGTTAAATGACTTGCAAACCAAATTTTGTTTTGATTTACAGTTGCACAGTGATGCACCTTTTTTGGAAATAGGGTTCACAATTTATAAAACAGACCCAATGAAATCCAAAAGGGTTATGTCTGAGATTTCTGTTACTGCACATATTTTATCCAAGCGAACACTTCAACGGGAATAGTATGGAAAAAGTCAGATTAAATATTTTAATCATTTTCTGAGTCTCCAAATGTATTAGAACATGTCAAAGCTGTACATGTCCTCTGTAGAGAATGTGTTCTTAATTTCACATACAAATTCAACACAACATGCCATTTGATTAGAAACACTTAAATGTTTACATATAGAGATATGGGGTTAGTTATTACAGTGAGGATTCTAAACTGTGGTGTCACTTGCTGAATGTAAACCAGTAAGTTGGAATTGGAGTTTCTGAGTAGCACTGCCGATGTTATGTG
This sequence comes from Hoplias malabaricus, assembly GCF_029633855.1. Taxonomy (NCBI): domain Eukaryota; kingdom Metazoa; phylum Chordata; class Actinopteri; order Characiformes; family Erythrinidae; genus Hoplias; species Hoplias malabaricus. The sequence continues at coordinate 11,909,306 of NC_089802.1, forward strand.
TTTAGTAATATGAGTGATATTTTGTGGGTTAATTTTTGACACAATTCGAGCAGCTGTCCTTTACACAGTGTACAAATTTTACCTGTAGTACAGGGCAACAGAAATGAGCCTGGAATAATATATATTGGATGCATTGCCATTGAAAATGAAGAATATTTCCTTGTTGTCTAAAGTTACCACTGTGGAAAGTTGTTGTGTAACTAGAATCATGATGTGTTTTAGTTATGTATCAGTATTGCTAAAATGAAAAAATAGGTATATTTGCATTATATAAATACAAATTTCCAGGTCTACTGACATGTCTGTAGTGATTGTTAATGTTAGTTGGAACAAAGCAGTGGACTTTGTGAAGTAGAGTCCACAGACTAATTAAGTCAAGATGGCCTGTAACCACCTCACTCTCCCAATCTCTCAAAGCCCCAGCCCTCTCTCTGCTCTTTTATCAGGCCATCAGATATTGCTGAAGTTATTTTTCTCTCTTTTTAATGAAATACAGCATGAACAGTGCCTCTGTCATTTAGGAGATGGAAGAGGGCAGTGGAATGTTTGTGTGTGTGTGTGTGTGTCTGTTTGTGTGCGTGTGTGTGTTTTTAGGGGGAGTCCGTTAGTCTGGGTGCTGGAGGGCTTTGGGACGTCTCCTTCCTGCTGCCTTCCTTATCGTTACGGTCATCCTGAATCTATGACTTTCTGGTGTCTGCCTGCCATCCCCAGACACATGCAACCAAACACAGCACACACATTCACACAAACTCTCTCTTTCTCTCTCTCTCCCACTCTTCTGAGCTTGGTTGCAAGAAGCTTTCCTTTCCACTTAGTGTTGGAATGGCCCCTGAGAGTTTGAAAACCCTACATATGTGTGTGTGTGTGTGTGTGTGTGTGTGTATATATATATACAAACACACACACACACACACACACACATATATTTATGTGTTCACATGTGATAAAGCACTTTCAGGGGCCCCAACAGCAGTGAGATACTCATTTGTTTCAACAACCATTACTATGACAGGCTGTTTACTGAGTGAGGCAGATTAGAGCTGCACTCCACACTACTGCTAATCCACTATACAAACACCAGCCATACCCGCTCCAGCTTACACTTATTAATACTCTCTCACTCATTCTCTCTCTCTCTCTCTCTCTCTCTCTCTCTCTCTCTCTCTCTCTCCCTCTCCCTCTCTCTGTAAAATTTTCACCACACTCTTCACATTCTTTTATTTACAAATACTGTCTGCACATTTCGGCCCAACACTGAGCTTGTGTAGGCCACAGCTAAAAATAACTGCTCTCTTCCTCTTCCTGAAAGTCTGCTGAACTCTACCTAAGATCTGAGATATTGCATTTCACAATGTGGAAGTAACGATGTCCAGAGTACTGATGCAGAATTAATGTAGTCTATGTATAAAGCTCCAGAAAGCAACAGAGAGCGCTAGTTATGAAGTCAACACGTGGGCCATGTATTCTTCCTCGTGAATGAGAATATTACAGCTGCAGCATTGTTTTAGCTCAATGTAATATGACATTTGCAACATTGTAAGCTGAGAAAGAACTTCATTCCTGTCCTATTTTAGCAGCTGTTACAACTCTACAACTTCTATTACTCTTTTATGCTCTAGTAAACCGTGCTGGATACGGTTTAGTGTTGTCTTGCTAAAATAAGAAATTACACTTTTTCTCTTTCTCTCAAACCATCTTAAACATGCTTGGGCCTAGGGAACGCCGTTGTGTTTCTAGATCTTGTTTATTTATGGATTCGTCTTTACATGATAGAGATTTAACTTGCATTTGTGCATGCAGCACTGACCTGTGTTTATATACAATGGGTTTGGAAAGTGTTTCTGAGCCCATGCAGTGATTTTGGTTAAAGATCAAATAGAGGTGATTGCTGTAAATACTTCATTTTTGTATAGCTTATAAATATTGTTTATTTTATTCAATCCATTATGCAGAAGAGCCTAAAGATTTACAGGTCAGTTTACCCCCACTTTTATTACCCACAGTGGAAGAACTAGCTCTACACAAGATATTTACTAAATGCACTTTCAATCAACTTATTGGAAGTAGTTAAATTTCCAAGACAAGTTAAACATCTGGCTTATTTAAAATAAACTTCTCAATAAAGCTGGGTGAAATAGGATTGTAGGCTACTACATTCACTCCTTGTAAATGTATGAAATGGCCAACATGCTACTTCATGAGAAAAAAGACTCTAGGATTATTTTTTTAGCCATATTAGTCCTTTCATCCAATCTGGGAGCAAATGCACTGGGTAAATATGCTGGGCTTGTTTGGCCTTATCAAAACAGACAGGTGCTGAGGAGAGGAGAAACTTTTCGGAAAAATAAGCCGGACGCCCGCTGCCAGACCGGATGCCGTTCCGGATGCTGCCCCACCTGGGAAAGCGAGTGAAGTGGAGCAAGCCTTGGAAAATGGAGGGAAAATTAAAGTAATAATTAAAACAGAGTGCTGACAGCAGGAGAGGGGTTCAGCCAAGAGTCTCAGTGGGCATCGCAGTCTGTTTAAGCAGAGGCTGTGACTCATCTGCACTGCGGCTCACCGGCTCCTTTACCAACATCCCATCAGACTGCTTTATACCACTGCAAAAACCTTATATACCCATGTTTCTCACAGATGTCTCTTCTGTTTTTATAGTACGAGAGAACTTAATCACAACAACATCACTGTCAGAATGAAGATCCAACAGGAACTGTTCAGTTTGTTTCACACAAGTCGTAAAAGCAGTGAGGCATCAGAGCCTGTGTTTCTGCTACAAATTAAATGTTAAAAGTGTTTATGGCCTGAGATTTCATCAGACTGTTTTGAATACAACACTGAATGCCAATATGAAGTAATGTAGCTCCATCAGCAAAAACACACAAACAGTTTGGTTTATACAATGCCAAAACATGGGGTCATTCATGTGCATTTATATGTGAGGAGACAATATAAGGAAAAGGCAAATAAGATGATACTCACTGGCCATTTTCACAATTCTATTCTGAGAAGTAGCTTTATTCAGTTTTTTTCTTCGCCTTTTCTCAATGGCCTCTTGTCATCTTCACATCCTTTCTGACCAAAAGTGTTGGGCTGTCTTCTCACAATGAAAGAATACACAGGAATATTTGTGATTTTTCAGTTTTGTCTCATTTCTCTCAAAGGTCTTTCGAATCATTTTTTTTACACCTCAAAAGGAGGCTTCAATTCTTTTCAATCTCATCTCTTACTGTGAGTTTGATTGGATTTTGATTGGAATTTATATAAAGGGTTTGTCTCCGGCTGAATAGCCCTGTTTTATTTCAACGTTCGTAAATGTTCAGAGGTATGGAAACAACACAACTGTATACCAATGTAACAAACTCAGTCTGATATTAAGATTCAGACGCAGATGCACAGAACCGCTTCTGAACTCTGAGAAACAGGCTTTATTGAGACAGAACACACTGCATTCAGTGAGTGTGACTGAGGCTTTTCTTCTGTGCTCAGTGTCAGCGACACTCCTCAAACACACACACAATAAACAGTGGCGCCTGTCTTCATCTTCTTTCACTGACTAAACACACATACTCACGCAGTCCTGCACACACACAAACACTCTTTCTCCCACACACAAACCTTTAGGGAGTATGTGCATGGCTAGTCATTGTTCTTGTCGATCTGTGTGCTTTGTGTGTGTGTGTGTGTGTGTGTGTGTGTGTGTGTAGATTTAAGAGAAACAGACAGAGATGGCATATATTTCTCTGATTTACAATGTGAAACTCACACACATACTCACACAAAAACATCCCATCCAAAAATGTCCTACAAGCATCCACACATGCACTAAGTGCCTTTCTTTTCATCTTCCTCTTCCTGCATCCTCTTTTTTTCCACATCCTGGGCATGAGACCCGACGGGAAGGGGTCCGAGCTGTTTAAAGTCCCACCTGAGTGCCGCAGTGCCACACAGAGGCTTCATTGAGAAGAGGAGATAAAAATCAAGCGGGAAGGTTAAACTCTGAAAAGAACTCCACAACGTATTAATGTTCCTTTTGATCAAGAGACGGCGAGCCGGAAACCTCCGAAATGTTTAACATTATTCAGCAGCCGTCTCTACGCTCAGCACAGGGAGCCTTTTACACCACAGCTGACCTTAAGCTGAGCAACAGCAAACAGTACCCAACAGCCCAGTCCACTACAGTCCAGGGAGAACATACCTCTATACCACATGACTACGTACATGTGCAATGGGCACAAGCAATTCTGAAGAGCACTTTGGCTGGAATGATTTGCAAATAAATTTAATTTCCTATGAATTCTAGGCCTGGTTTCAATACTTTATACACTCTCAGAAAAACTGTCACTGTGGTAGTACCTTATGCTGTCTCTGTGGTGGCACCCTCAAGGCTACGTATTCAGTGCCTTTACTTAGGAAACATAATTGTAACCTATTCTATAAAGAATATAGATTTTAAAGTTGTGTTGAGTTCATATGCACCAGTTAATCTCCAGGATTTATAAAGGTATATGTACTTCTACTGTACCTTTTGTTTCTGAGACTATACACTATGTCCAAACGTGTATTAAGATTCTGTACAAATAGTAATTTAGTGCATATCTATCTATCTATCGTTACACTTATATAGCGCATTTCTAGATACCCAAGGACGCTTTACAATTCTGAACACTCAATCCACACACACTGGCGAGAAGCGGCAGCCAAACGCACACAGCGTACTCTCGACCAGGAACGACCGTCCACCTGGAGGACTGCATCGGGCACTAGGATTTCACCCAGGACAGAGCACTAACCTAGGATTTCACCTATATCTGGGCACACACACATTCACTCACACATACAGACTTTCATTCACTCACACGGCAGGACAGTTATTAGACAGAAACCAATTCACCTACCCTCCATGTTTTTGGACTGTGGGAGGAAACCAGAGACCCCGGAGGAAACCCACACAGACACGGGGAGAACATGGAAACTCCACCCAGATGGGACTTGAACCCAAGATCCCAGCATTGGGAGGCGAACGTGCTACATTCTCTGTGGAGAACATTCTCCACAGAGCATTGATAACAGAAGAGGGTTTGGTGGATCGCAACAACTGGGCCCAAGGTCACTACAGCACCTTTAGGATCAGTCGAAGCAGTGTTTGTGATCCAGAGTTAATATTCGTACCTGACCTCCCCAATGTTCTCATGTCTGAATGCCCTCAGTTCCACACAAAAACATGTTTTAGAACTTAGTCAGAAACTTTCACAGAAAAGAAAGTTGTTACTGCACCATGGAGGGACAAGTTACTACTATTCATATCCTTTATTTAAAAAAGTCCCTGGATAGTGTACCACAGTTTAACTAATGTGAGTCTTCAGAGAGTTAAGCTTAGCACAGTGTTTACTCTCTTCTTCATCATTTCCTGTTGTGGTTATTTCCATGCCTAAGGATTTTTCCATGTGCAAAGCACCATGAGAGTAAGAAACATTTGTCAAAGCTGTGTGACTGTGTATAAAGCGTTCTATGGTTTAGACCCAGCCCTTGTAAATATGGTCGGCCTGGGAGCAGTTCTGATCCTGGCACCATGACAGCAGGATGGTCAAATGGGGCACAGAGGAGCGGACAGAGGAAGAAGGAAAGAATGGAGGAGAGTGGAGGCGTTCAGGGCCGGACATGAAGGTTAGGAAAGGATGGATGGAAACAGGATGAGAGAAGACTCCAGGAGACTCATTTAATAAAACAGAGAGACGCTTTATACAGCACTCCTCCTAAATGGCCATCTTTTTTTCCCCTTTCTGCTTCCATTCTCTCCCTCTTGGCTGTGAAATACCGTGTAGAAAACTTTTCGCTCTTTCTTTTGTTTCTTAATGGTTTTATTTCCAATTCACACTCAACTCCACAAAAGTGCTGAGTGGTGGTAAAAAATTTGTGTGGAAACTTGTCAGGTCAGGTACAGATTTTTGGATGACAAATGTCTCTACAACTCATCCCAAAATGCTTCACAGCCCAGTACTGGGCTTTTGGCTTTGGCCACGATGATCTAATTTCATAGGCAGCAGCTGACATGTCTCTTTTCAGTCCGTGCTTTTTTATTTTGATTATATAAAGTGTACTTGCACAACTGAACATTTGGGTCCACAATGGCAGCTCCATAACGTAGCTGAATTATTAGATTATATTTATAGAAGTTTGAAAGTAGTGCATGAACATGTAATATCTAGTGTAGCGATGTCACAATACCAGAAATTCATTAATCAGTAGCAACACCATTAAAATTCTACGATTCTCGATACCAGTTTCAATATTACAGCAAAAAATAAACCAATTAAACTAACACGTCAGCATAAATGATTTTATTTATTTATCTTTTTCCCCCAAAAAAGTGCAATTTAGTTAATAATTTGGTGGGGATTTTTTTCTTTTGTTTGTTTGGTTTACTCTTTGTTTTCTAACCCAGTTTCTACCCCTTTAAAGGCCAGACGTGTTGGGAGGCGGGAGCTTCACCCTGATTGGCTGTCGTATGAGACAATCTCCTCACACCCCCTCCTGTATTTAAATTGTCTCAATGAAAGAAAGGCAGCTAGTGAAAGAAATCTATGTTTTGAAAACATGTTTATTGTCTTGTTTGTTGAGAAATAAAACCATTTGTGTCATTTCTTGCGGGGTCTGTTAGGTGCTGAAACTTATAGTGCCCTCCTGAAGCATGCTGTGTTTGAGATCTGTGAAGCCTTTGGTACTCGTTTTCAGAATTTTGGTATAAACTTGGTAGAGAAGTATCGGTTCTTGTTACATCTCTAATCTAGTACAATGTGTGTCCCTTTTATATTTAGTTAATAAACAATTCAAAGTAGCTACAATTCATTCATTCATTATCTGTAAGCGCTTATCCAGTTCAGGGTCACGGTGGGTCCAGAGCCTACCTGGAATCATTGGGCGCAAGGCGGGAATACCAGTCAAGCCAGTCCTTCACAGGGCAGCACACACACTCTCGCACATTCACACCTACAGACACTTTTGAGGCACCAATCCACCTACCAGTGTGTTTTTGGACTGTGGGATGAAACCGGAGCACCCGGACCCGCACTCACTTTCACAAATATAAGCAGACAAGTTGACTGAACCTTCTTTGTGTAGTATTCACTCCATCATGTGCACACAAAGATGAAGAAAAAGGGAGAAAGAGTGAGAAAACGTTTTGTTGAGGAATGCCTTTCTATTAGTAGGAAGTTGACTTATTAGATCTAATCTCTAAAGAAGCCATTGTGTGAGAATAGATTAAATCCAACCCCACAGAGAGGGAGAAGTGTGGGGGCAGAGGAAGAAATAAAAATCTAGACAGAAAAACAGACTTCTGTGTCTGCAAATGTCTTAATGCAGTATGTTTTGTATTTTTGTCATTTAATAAATTCAGCAAATAAATAGGAAGATCTGCATTTAATCAAAAACACAAAAAGTTATGCATATGACTTGACAAAGACAATGTCTCTCTCTCAGTGTGTGATCAGTAACGTGGGTGATCTGCCACCATGAGAGGGAGGTGATACATTCATGAGCCTGTAACTGAGTGCCTTGCATGTAAAAATGTTCATAAACCTCACAGTTTATGTGGAAGCCTACTCACCCCCACCTCATTCCACACACACACACACATACACACGGACAATACACGGACAAAAAAAAAACTCACAACAAGCAGTGGGACCACATTTGTATTTGTTTTCATTCCTGGCACCTAATGTAAATGATGCTCTGTCCCAAACAGCACCCTAAGTAGTGCACATTAAAGATTTATAAAATTAATACTACTACAACACTACATTGTGTACCACACCAATGGTGTGGCGGTGTAACTGCAGAGCGACACAGACACCAACGCAGAAGTTTAACAATCACAACGGCGTAGGGCTCTTGTGTAGCCTACAGGGTAGGCTTTGTGTTGAGTGAGAAGCATCGTCCTTTAGTTTAACCGTATATTAATAATAAAATATCTCAATTTAGGACCATTTCTACTGGTCCATTCGTGAAATGTAAAGGTATTTATGAGGTTTTAATATGACACTTAAGTGTACCTGAATGCCTGTTCAAAACCTGCCAGTTGAAGTTAAATGATAGGTACACCATATGCAGGAAACGGCAGTAAATGAAGTCCTGTCCAAACCAATAGATAAAAATCCAGCAGGAATAGACTTCATGGCTTAAGTCCAACAAAAAACAATATCGGTCATAAATAATTACACTGTTCTGGAATTCCATTTCCCCTACATTTAATTCCTTCTATTCCTCACTGTGACAGGGATTGAGGAAGGAGAAGAGAAAGAATGTCAGAAAAAAATGAAAAACGTAAAAATAATGTAAAAAAATAATAATAATAAGTGGGGGGTGGGCTAGTACGACCAAGGACAGTGCTGGTTTCTGACACCAGAACAAACAAACAGCTTTAACTGTTTACATCCTATCCATCCCTTTCTCAGGAAAAGGTAGTAAAAGCAGTTTACCGGAGTTTAGTACAAGCAGAGACTTTCATCTATTTATCCACATATTCATCTGTTCATGTCATGTTTATTTTTTGTTTTATTTTAATCAATTTTCAATTTGTTCTGCCATTTTCAAAGCAAAACAGAATTGCTCAAACACAGTGTTTAGTATAGTATAGTATAGTATAGTATAGTATAGTATAGTATAGTAGAGTCGTGTAGGTTCCATGCAGTGGAAAACTGCCATTAGAGTGGTTAGCATAGTTAGCAATAACATCTGCCTTCTAACACTTCACTTGCAGGCACTTGCGTATCAGAACAGCAAAGCTTAATAAAATATTGATACTTCTGTGAGTACAAGTAAACATGACATATATTACTGTGCTGTTGAAAATTTAAATCAGTGGCACACTTTATTAGTGGTCACAATTTTCTGTCCTTGCCATTATGGTAATCTACTTTAAATTCTCTTAATTTAGGCACCTCAAAATAGCAAAATATCAAAAATGTCTATGTTTCTAAAAAAAATTTTATGTAAGAATCTTCAACAAAGTACTTCTGATGCTTGCATTTCTATCAGTGTTTGCTCTACGTTTTGTGATCTTTAACATTTATCACACACACACACACACACAAAAAACGATGCTTTCTATCTTTTCTGAAAAGGTCTTCCTCGTTCATATAGCACACAGGCCCCCTCCAGAGCTCCTCTTGGTTCTTTATCAGTGGCCTCTGAACAGGATCCAGTCTTTCTTTCCTTCAAAAGCCCCCGACTGGCCAATCTCTGCTGCCATCTCTCTCTTCCTCACTCCCTCACTTCCCCTGGTGGTCTGCATGTTGGCAGGCCACGGGAGGCAGATGACTTTTCCACCTCTTTGAAGTGAGTGGGTGAGTGAGTTAGAAAGCTTCAGAGAGAGAGAGAGAGAGTCACACAGCTAAAACTTCAAACAACACAGTCGTGACAGTGGACATTTTGGACAGTACTTTTGATCTGTCTCTCTCTCTCTGTCTCTCTCTCTCTCTCTCTCTTTCTCTCTCTCTCTCACACACACACACACACACACACACACACACACACACTGTCTATTAAACCTGTAACTAGATCCAGGAGTTGTTTGGGTTAGGGGTTTGCTGCTTAGGTCAAAGGTCACAGAAAGCGCCTCATGAAAGAAATTACATTTTAGCTGCATTTTGTATCTTAGTGTATTTAGTTTGTTTTAAACAAGGGATTTTCCTTTTCACTCAACTCCCAAACTTTAATCTTTCATCATATGGTTTCGTTGTTCATCATGGGACCAGTCTGGACGCAGGCATTGTGGTCTATTGACTCTTGGCAAAAATGTAAAATTTCCATTTGTATTCCATTATGTCTTCATCCAAACAATCAAATCCTAATTTTTAAAATAAAAACACATTATGGGAACCAATACATAACTGTATTTTCCATGACAGGGTAACACTAGTGGTTAGTAAACTCAATGAAGATATTTTATTATTCACTGTGACAATCTGAGCAGTAGAGAAAACCCCTTTGCATGTGGCTACACAGAAGCCTACCCAAAATCATTGGACAAAAGATAGGAACCAGTCTATTAAGGGGCATCATACATTCACCCAGTTCCTTACTCAATCACACCTGTGAAGTTTCACACAGCTAATCAACCTACCAACATGTGTCTTTGGACTGTGGGAGGAAACCTGAGCGCCCAGAGGTAAGCCAGGGGAGAACACTGCAAACCCCTCCTATACAAACAGTGACCCAAAGTGAGACGTGAACCTCAGAACCCAAGATCCTAGAACTGTGTAGCAGCAGCAATACCTGTTGTTCCTCCATGCCAGCACATTATGCAATGGTCTTTACTGTAAACGACAAAGGTTCACCACACATTGTTAGCATCTTGTACCACCTGAGAGGCTTTAGATGAGTTAGTTTGCCTGTACACATGAAAATTATAAATGTATTATATTGCACAGCATTTTGCAGTCACATAATCTATCAATATAGACACTATGTGGTGTTTTTTCTGTATTTTGTAGCTCTAAAATATATAAAGAGGTAAAATGTTTCTAACGTAATTTCCAGTTTTTGTTTCTGATATCGGAACCAAATGCTGGGAATGAATATGGAGAGGAAAATATTAGATTTTGTTATTAAAAAGCCCTCAGTACTCTCACAGTATGTGCAAGGGAACTGAGTGGAAGAGTGCACTCTTTCATTTAGCCACTGGAGAGAGGGAACAGAAGAGAGAGGTCAGGGGTGAGAACACTCTGCAGGCCTCAAAAGAGTACAAAGAGACAAAACACACACCCACACTCAGATTTCTTCTTCTCGGCCTCAACATACACACACTAACAAACATGTGATGTCCTTTGAGCCATGTGATGTTTTGAGCCAAGTGAGACATGGAGTCTGTGCTGGCTTCTACTAATGAGGCCAGAGGTCAACCGCAGATATACTGGAGTGTATCAGTAATACATTCTCAACAATGCATCATCAGTCCAGTGACTTCTGTAAAAATCTGTAATCAGTCTGGGGTGAGCCACAAGAAATAGGGACAGAGACACAAACTCTAACTCTGTTTTGGCTAGATTTGTTTCTGGAATGGATTCAAACTATTATTTTTTATGAATTTCAATTCTACCTGCATTTCTCTTTTATTTGTCAAGGATTAATATGTGTTTCTATTATATCGTCTTGTCCCATCGTGTTCAATTATCCTTATAATGACATAGTCAAAGATTTGTATTCCTTTAGATTCTCACTTAGATGACTTCCTCGGTCATTGTGTATTGCATCCTGCCCGGTTCTATCAGGACTGTATCACATATCAAGCAATTTATCACTAAGTATCTGTTAATATGTGACTTTCTGAGTGTTTAATACATAGTCCACAGTTTCTCATACACGGCCCTGAAGTCTCAGATGTGTTTGGACAGCAGATGAATGTGGTGAATAAACAAGCTCCATTTCCTGATGCTAATGCAGTTAAAAGCCCAATAAAAGACAATAGCAGACCAATAACTGTCATCGCTTAAAAGCTGCCACAAGCAAACCCTCAAGGATAGTTTAGATATATTTACTTTCTGCTAAAACTGTGTGTGTTAAACTCTGTGAACATGTCTGTACAGGGTGTGTCATATGCGCGTCCAGGAAGAGTTTGCTAATAAAACGAGCTAAAAGGTTTTTAAGGGGAAATGCGTGTGAGTGAGTGCACGCCTTTGTTTAAATGTCTTTGTGTGTGGTTTGTTTCAGTGCTTTTGGGGATTGTTTGTGTATGTTTGTCTCTTCTGTTGCAGACTTTGTTGCCTCACTGTTTGCCTTTGGGCCTCTGAAGCCATTTGTATGCAAGTATCCCCTGTGTGTGTGTGTGTGTGTGTGTGTGTGCATGCATGTATGTGTTTATGAATATGGCTTTGTGTCTCTCCACACTAACTGAAGTTGACATTTCACTCTTCTTCAAAGGCCAAAATGATACCTCACCTCTCAACTCCTATATCTCCCACCTCTACAGAAGACCACTGCATAACTCATAAAGCATTGAAATATCAGACAAGGTGAACAAGTAGAGGGGATTGTACAAGAATTACAGCTTACACTGAGAACATTTTGTATTCAAACAGGAAAGCCTTAAAGCTGTCACAATGACTACAATGTAACAGGCAAAACAGATAAATGTTAATTAAGAAAATCGTGAATTTGTTTTTAAAAGCACATTGGGGAAAAAAAAGCAAATCAAGTGAATAATGGTAGAGAATAGGTGCAAAATTGGAGAGACGAAAAACAATTAAAATGAGGGAGGGTCACAACTACGTCCTCAGTTTGTTGAGCCTCACTTAGCAGTTAGGACACACAAACACAATCATGTTTAATACAGACATCTCTTCACTGTACAAAATACAGGTTTGGGATGTTGCCATGTTTCCTTCATTTGTTTACTCTCAGTTTGTAGCTTAAAAAAAAAGTCTCTTTCCATCTACTTCAATAGTCTCCCTCTAGCCTTCCACACATTTCAGTCTCAGAGCGGATTTGGAGAGGAATTGTAACATTACTGAAGTTAGAAATCCTTGACAGGTCTCATTATGTGGAGATTGCTTCCAAAACCTCCTCCACAGTGCACTGCTGTTAAGATCCTAGAAACATTCCTTTAACTGAGACACTCTCAAAGCCTTATGAATGCTGCCCTTCAGTAAAGTGTTCCCCAAGGTCATATATGATTAGGGTGACCAGACGTCCTCTTTTACCCGGACATGTCCTCTTTTTTAGACTTAAAGAAATGTTCGGGGCGGAATTTCACAAACATCTGGATTTTGTTTTTCTAGAGCTTACGTAGAATTTCGAGAAGTTTCGTTCACAAACTAGTCCTGCCCTCCCCTACTCCATTTGGTTCGCTTGAGTGAGAAGGGGGCGTGGTGAAGTAGCCTAAAATCTTCTGATTGGACGGTCTGACTGTAGCGCTACCGTTATTGGTCGATAACCTTCTCTGTAAACATTTAATTGGTCAGTCTGCACGTCAGTAGTCCTCGTTTACGTCAGGCAAAGCTCATGTACCTACCCTCATCTCGAGCAGCTATGCCGAAACGTAAATGTATGTTCTCGGATGAATTAAAAAAAAGAAATTGCCATGTTTTCCATGTGTAGCAAATAAAGGTGTAAAAGACCTAAAAGCACACATAGGTTCAGCTAAACATACAACGGCAGCGAGGGGCGAGAGCTCATCACCCACCCCACCCCAGAGGCGTGTGCTCTTTTTCACCATCTCAGATCTGGTCACCCTATATATGATGGTTTGATTTAACTGCAATGTGTCATATAACACCTTTCACAACTTGCTGTGTGAAACACAAGATATGTGACATCACATTGCTCTGCTTAGCAGAGTAGCACCGGATGTAAAGGATATCCAGCAAACCAAGTGTACACTGGAACTTTACAACAGTTTCAATCTGTTAGTTAATGCATTGGTAACTTCTTTGCGCTGCCACACCTTGTTGTCTGCTCACACAGCATTTGAGTAAATGAGCACACAAACACACTCCCATGCAGACAAAAAGCTTAGTGAACTCCACACGGTTTTATCTGCCTTCAAGACCAGGAGGCAGGGGGATTGGAGATTATGGCTAAGAGACATGCCTCTTCCCTGGGTTCTCATATGTAGAACCAAGGGCTGATACGGCAAGCTACACGTAATGAGACAGACACATTGTTCGTTTAGTCACAATGGTATTTATATTTATTTCTTCACAAACACATGTGCTTTAGGTTTTACTGTATCTGTAGTGTAATTGTGATTTTATAATCTTAATCTGGTTCTCTTACAGTCTTTATAGAGGCAGATACAATAAACGCCAACTACCACATACAACAACACACTCAAATAAATATTACTGCAACAGCATCTCAGAGTGAAGTAAGAAGAATATAAAACAATAGGCTTTAAATAATCTGCACTTCCTCTCTGTAGCCTGTTGGTGGCATTACCAGACTTCTCTGCAAAGTGCTCTATTAACCATTACCAGGCAGCATATGTGTTTGTGTGTAAATCTGAAGGGATTACATTCTCACATTATACTTTATCCTCTGTTTCCTGCTGGAAGGATCAATCTCATTTTAACTGAAGGAACAAATTTGATCAGGGCTGACTGACCTTTGACCTCATGAAGGTATTGAAATAGTGAGGTTAAAGTTTATAGATATATTCACACCATACAAATCCTGTTTCTCTAATTTATAATCACACTATACATGCACACACACATGCACACACACTCATAGGCACACACCAACAATGAAATGTATTACAAGAAGCCTCTCATGAGTGTGTGAGAGAGCAAGAGAAACATATACGCGCTCACACACACACACACACACACACACACACACACACACCATTGAACTGTTTGATAATAAGAGGCCTGTTGCAGGATGAATGAGAACAGAGAGAAAGAGATGAATCCAATGCAGCAGGTAAAATAAGACACATGCTGAAATAGGGGAATGAAACACTGTCATCCCTCAAACTCTCACATCTCTCTCTCTCACTCTCTCTCTCTCTGCGTGTGTGTGTGTGTCTGGTATCAAAGCAACATCGCTTCAGTTAAGCAGCCTTTCCTTTGATCTCTGTCTGTATGGACCCCTTGGGAACTTGGGACTGCCGTTTTAATCTGCCCGACTACTGGGTCCTGTCACAGATGAGGGCAATAATATGATTATCCAAAATGCTTGATATAGACAGATATAATTCTGTATTTCTGTATTTATTTCATTGGCTACTGTTTAGAAAACAAACGTTAGGCGACCAGGGCTCTCAAATGACACAGACAAAATATATAAAAAAGAGATAGGATATGTTTCAGCTGACTGTATGGGCTGAAAATAACTCTCTCTTTTGTGAGATAGAGGCAGAGAAAACTAAGTTTATATAAGGGCCTTGATGGATATTTTACAAAATTTCCTTAATGTGCTGAACAAACAAAACTTTACACAGTGTTCACTGGCGGATTTAGGCATTAGGAGTTCTGCATGAGTGCAGAAATCTGCAGTTTCTCTTTACATTGATTAGAATGCCAGAAGAAGTACTAAGCCTATTTTCTGGGGCACAAGGAACTGTAATCGGTTTGTGCTGATGTTTCTGGGGGTAATTAAGATGTAGACAATGTGGTTCCAGGCAAATCACTTACTTCCTGTACCTGTCTGTGTTAGGATACTGAGACTCAAAGCGAGAGAGAAAATGGGGGTAGAGGGGGGTGGGGGCAGAGGAGAAAAGAAACAGATACATAGAAAGAAAAACAGGTTTAGACCTGACATGTGTTCAGTCTGTGATAAGATACAGCTTCTGTTCTCAGAGAAAATGACATAAACATCTCAGCAGCACACTGAAAAGTAAAATTTCAAATACCCATAAGCCTTTAAATATCACATATGAATTTTATCATGGCTTAGGCTTTGTTATGATCTTGTACAGGAGACTCATTGTTAGGTTTTTCTCTGCTGTTACTGATGCACAATTGGTTTTATATACAGTACTGCGCAAAAGCTTTAGGCACCCTATTTTTTGAGTACAAATTCTGTTATGGATATTTATTTTATGAATTCGGCATTACTGAGCCCGTACAAAAACCATTTAGATTTACTTTACCAATAATAATAATAATAATACAAAAAGCAATAATTGTATGTCTGTACAGAAAGCCTTATTAAAAAGAACTGTATTCCAGTGTGGTATTCTGTGTGTGAATGTATTGGTTTACATTCTTCCAGTCCGTATTATTTGAGGTTATCCTCCAATACCTAGTTTTACCAGTTAATAAATAATGATTTTAAATAATGTGTGCTGTTGATTTAACAAATTCATGCAATCAAGGAGAATCTGAACAAAACTCACACGTACTTTTCAAGCTCACACCTACTACATTTTATATATATTTTGTATTAACTGTGATTGATTATATATATATAAAAATTTATAGATGCACCACGCTCACTGAGAAGGCATTAGTTTAGGTGCATAAAACTTCTGCACATTACTGTGTGCGTGTATATATATGTTCCAGTGCTTTATTTAACAGCTGTTACACTTTCTCACTTATATATATATATATATATATATGTATGTATGTATGTATGTATGTATGTAAATAATTTTAAGATCTTAGGAAAATCAAGATAAGTCAGTGGAACTAAACATATATAAATAAACTCCGGAAAGTTACATTCTCTTCAAATGTACTTCAGTGAATGTAACTGAGTGTCCACTTTGTGCTGCACTAATGCAAAACACTCAGTGATACTTGACGTCTTGCACACTGGGCATTGTAAGTGAGAAAGTGTAACAGCTGTTAAATAAAGCACTAGAACATATGGCTTATGTTCAGTAAGTGACAGCTCATACACTTCCATGCTCTCCTTGTCTCTGGGCCAATATTGCACCTCCGTGGTCCACAGCTCTGGCACACGCTCAAGTCCTGATATTATCTGAGGCAGCACAAACAGAAGCAAGGCATTTATTCGTTTTCAGCCAAATAATAAACCCCCAACCATACCACCACCATCACTACCACCTTGTCTATTCCTTCCTCACTATTCCTGTGCTTTTCCCAGGGGCACCCTCAGAAACAGCAGGATTGCTTTGGCCACAATGGAAAAGCAGCCATACTTAGTGATGACTGTCTGTCATTTAGCGAGAGCATGATGGCATCCAGAGAAGATGAAAGAATGCAGAGATGAAAGAAAAGCAAGAGAGACAGATACAGTTTTTTGAGCTGCTGTCATGCCATGGGAGCAAGCGATTTATCCCCGGCGTTATGAAAGGATTAGCTAAAATCACTCAGATTCTCATGGGATTATGGGTGTTCTGGCATTTCCATTGTGTTCTCCAGCTGTGAGAGCCACAGGCCATTCATAAAGAAATAACACTTGGCTTTACAGACTTGAATTACGCAAAATAAAGCATAGTGCATACATGACAAATTAACAGATAGGCTTGTAAACTTCAGGAGGGAATATACTCAGATCTGTATGAATGCCCGAATGTATTAAGAAACAGACAGTACAAGTATAAACCAAAGCACTCCAGATTGAAATTAGTCAAAGTAAATACCAATAATCCAAAACATAAATGTAATAGAAAAAACTAAACAATATGAATTGATAAAAACAAACAAAATGTGTATGCCATATTCCCAACATTTGAGTGTGAATTATTCCATACAACAAAAAATAAGTGGTTTTAAAAACAAAGTTTTAAAGCTTAGGTTTTAATGAGATCTCAAGCAAAAATAAAGTATTTTAAAATTTGGATATAAATTTATTTGAAATCTATTCTCTGTGCTGGTGCTGCCCAAAATGTAGACTGCAACACACACACACACACACACACACACACACACACACATGCACTATGTACAAACACACAGGAGCCTGTAACTCAGTGCCTTGCATGTAAAAATGTTCATGAACCACACAGGTTATGGGGAAACCTACTCACCCCAACACCGTTTGCAGTTCCAGTATCTGCACTGAGTAGTGTGTGAGGGCTTGTGTGTAGGACTGCATGGCAGGATAAGTGTGAGGTTGAGTTACACTAATTTCAGAAAGAGCAAACAAACTCTGCTACTCCGTAATTGCACGGTTGTGCTTCCCATCAACCAAAATATTTCCACACGCAACTCTCCTAAATCGTGTGGTGGAATGAAATGCTTGTGTCTGAATAAGAGGCAAGTTTATAGGCTATATATGGAGGGATGGCCTCATCCTTACAATAACAGGGTCTATGCAATCCATTCAGTCAGCATTCAGGGAGACAGGATTTTCTTTTGTTAAAAAGTAAAGGCTTTGATCTTGGCTGCATTCTATGAGCTTGGGTCTCCAGCAAATGACAAGTATTCAAACTGTTTTATCCGGGTCGTAAAATGCAATTTTGCTTCATGATGTCGGAGCATAAAAGCTTTTTCCCCCATGTCTAATAAGGCATCATCGTTTATTGTTAAATCATATCCAGTTCTAGTGGCTTTCCAAAGCCTACTGACTGTCTGGAAAGAGTCAAAAATAGTATGCCATTCTGCATTTGCTGACCACAGATGTTTTGAGAATGGTGGTTGTTCCATTGTTTCCACAGCAGTGAAGATGATGACATTATACTAGAATTGAGGCTCTGAGCAAAGCACTGCTTTATATTCTACTTGCTGAGCTCTGGCTGAAACATTACTGTATTTGCTAATGTTACTCGATATATGCAACAGTTTGTTGCAACAAATACATATATTTCAGTCTTATGACAATGCTATACAAAAGCAATAAAGGTTACATCTGACTATCTGTTACATTTAAGACTCCAGGTACGAATGGGTCTTCATTTTCAAATACAAGCTTAGGAACCCTGGATCTTTAACATACAGGATATAGTTATTAGAATGACTACACTGTTTGAAATACTATTTGTCCATTGCCATTATAGCAAACCCTAATTACCCCTATTTCTCAGTGTTTGTCACCAAATCCAGTCCATTCATCACCATTTGAATGGTGCCTTATTTAATTTGTTTTCCCATGCTATGATTCCATCCTTGGCCTGTCTGAGTACTCTTTAAATCGCAATCACAGCACACACAGCGCTAGCATGCAATATTACTGCATTTATCGTCTCTAGTCTCGTTTTTAATGAACCACAAGCTGCCCAAGTTTTCTCCCGTGTCACCACAAATCACCAGCTTACGGAACGCAGGGTCAGAATCCCCCCATTATCTTTAGTCCATTCCCATTACTTGCCCCATTATTCCGGGGAAAGACAAAGCAGGCAGGAAATGAGATAAATGCACTGAAATTACAGCCTGTGATTGGGCCACTGCTCCCACTGTTTAGAGTGTCTGGCTCCATTTGGGCTGCCTTGCTCCTGATGGCCTCTCACAGTTGTGAGGATAAATGCTACTTAATAGTATACCTGTCTGAAGCACTCAGGCATTCAGAACAGATCCTCATCAATTCACCATAGAGATATGTGTTTAATGTGTGTGTGTGTGTGTGTATGTGTGCGCATATGGGCTTTCCAAACAGCTGAGTTTAATTCAATTTTACAGCACTGTCCTCAAATCAAGGGGAAAGAGGAAAGAGCTTGATGGGGTTGTTGTTTCCTACCCCTATCTTAAAGTTACATAGCACAGTTTCTGCAGTGCTGAGCCTGGAATAACAATGAAAGAAGCTCTAATCTCCTTTTAAGGCTAATTTATGTTTCAGCATTTAATTATCGCAGCTCCTATGCAGTAGTATGTGCCATTGTAGAGTTTTATTCATAGGTTGCAGTGATGTAATGTTTTTGGGATGGGCACCATATTGGGTACCGATTGTCTGGTTTCAGAGAGCAATAATAAATAAATGGGAAAAATGGATACATTTATCTCATATAAAGCACCTCTCCCTGCACTTGAGAGAGGTGTACTACTTTCAGCAAACACAGTAACCCACCTCCTCTCTGTGTCAGGGGGAGAAATGTCTCACTGTGTAGTTGTCACGCCTTCGTCCTGTCAGTCTGTTGTCCCCGCCATGTGCTTTATTTGCACATGGCTCTGTTTTGTTTATGTCCTTGTCTCCGCCTCCTTGTCCGTGTCATCTGTTAACCCGTCCTTCTCGTTATCTGTCTCAGGTGCGTCTCGTTTGTGTGAGTATTTAAGCCCTCTTGTCTCTCATCCGTTTGTCGTACATTTCCCCTTTATCCTGTGTTTAGTTGGTCACGGTATTTAGTCTGTCCGTCTGTCTCTAGAGTTTCCCCGTTTCTTCTCCTTTTTCGTCGTGTCGCTTTTCGTCCGTCCGTCCTGTTCTCCCTGTCCAGTTTCCTTTGTTTTATTTAGCTTGTTTGGCTCCTTGTTTGTTTATTTCCTGTTTAAGTATCGTTGTTTTGTTTATATTAAATTATCCCGTGTTTTAGCGAATGCGTCCGCCTCCCTCAATACGCCCCTCGTTCCTGACAGAATGTACGACCACCAGGACGCAGCTAGCACGGACTACTACCTCAAGGGGTGTGCCGTTCGCCGGACTCCATTCCGCACAGGCCCCAAAGATCCTGTGGGGGAGGCTTTGAAAGCGGCCTCGGAATGGAGTCGCCGGCTCCAGCTCCTGCCTGGCGCTGTTTCAGATCCTATAGCGGAAGAGTCGACTTGGGAATCGAGTAGTTGCGCCAGCGGGAGTCGAAAGAGTCGGCGGAAGAACCGTGCTGGAGTTCCCCCCTCGCTGGAGGATTACCCCCTCAGGTCCGGGGAAATTTTTGGGGGGGCGTTAAGGGTAGGGGCTGTTAGCCTCACCTCCGTACCTCTGAGGCCTGAGGCTAACAGGGGCGCACCTCGAGGTGATCTAATGGGTGCGCCTGTGAAACCCCCTAAACCCTTTACAGCTCCAGCGCGAGCCCGGCGAGCAGCACAAACCCCTGTCCTCGAGAGCGCGGCGCGCGGCTCTCCTGTCTTCGTGAGCGCGACGCGCGCCTCTCCTGCCTCCTTGGACGTCGTCGCAGGTCCCCCTGCCTCCTTGGACGTCGTCGCAGGTCCCCCTGCCTCCTTGGACGTCGTCGCAGGTTCCCCTGCCTCCTTGGACGTCGTCGCAGGTTCCCCTGCCTCCGTGGACGACGTCGCAGGTTCCCCTGCCTCCGTGGACGACGTCGCAGGTTCCCCTGCCTCCGTGGACGACGTCGCAGGTTCCCCTGCCTCCGTGGACGACGTCGCAGGTTCCCCTGCCTCCGTGGACGACGTCGCAGGTTCCCCTGCCTCCGTGGACGACGTCGCAGGTTCCCCTGCCTCCGTGGACGACGTCGCAGGTTCCCCTGCCTCCGTGGACGACGTCGCAGGTTCCCCTGCCTCCGTGGACGACGTCGCAGGTTCCCCTGCCTCCGTGGACGACGTCGCAGGTTCCCCTGCCTCCGTGGACGACGTCGCAGGGCTTCCTGTCCCGTTGATGGCGGCACCCGCCGCTCCTGTCCCGTTGATGGCGGCACCCGCCGCTCCTGTCCCGTTGATGGCGGCACCCGCCGCTCCTGTCCCGTTGATGGCGGCACCCGCCGCTCCTGTCCCGTTGATGGCGGCACCCGCCGCTCCAGTGTCCGTGATGGCGGCACCCGCCGCTCCAGTGTCCGTGATGGCGGCACCCGCCGCTCCAGTGTCCGTGATGGCGGCACCCGCCGCTCCAGTGTCCGTGATGGCGGCACCCGCCGCTCCAGTGTCCGTGATGGCGGCACCCGCCGCTCCAGTGTCCGTGACGGCGGCACCCGCCGCTCCAGTGTCCGTGACGGCGGCACCCGCCGCTCCAGTGTCCGTGACGGCGGCACCCGCCGCTCCAGTGTCCGTGACGGCGGCACCCGCCGCTCCAGTGTCCGTGACGGCGGCATCGGCCGCTCCAGTGTCCGTGACGGCGGCATCGGCCTCTCCTGTCCCCGTGACGGCGGCATCGGCCTCTCCTGTCCCCGTGACGGCGGCTACGGCCTCTCCTGTCCCCGTGACGGCGGCTACGGCCTCTCCTGTCCCCGTGACGGCGGCTACGGCCTCTCCTGTCCCCGTGACGGCGGCTACGGCCTCTCCTGTCCCCGTGACTGTGGCTACGGCCTCTCCTGTCCCCGTGACTGTGGCTACGGCCTCTCCTGTCCCCGTGACTGTGGCTACGGCCTCTCCTGTCCCCGTGACTGTGGCTACGGCCTCTCCTGTCCCCGTGACTGTGGCTACGGCCTCTCCTGTCCATGTCCGTAGGTCGGCCCGAAACACTTCGAGGCCGATCCCCAGAACTGTGCCCAGGCTGGTTCCTCGGACTGCCCCACAGACATTTGCCAGTCCTGGGCACCCCCCTGTTATTTTGGTTCCCTTGTCAGTCCCTGTCCTGGTTCCCGTCTCTGTCCTTGTCCCTGTACCCGTGTCTGCCTTAGTCTCTGTCCCTGTCCCGGTCACTGTGTTTGTGTCAGTCCCTGTAAATGTCCTTGTACCTGTTCCCCTACCAAGTCCAGTCCAGTCTCCTGTCAGCCCTGTCCAGTCTCTGTTTCAGTCTCATGTCCAGTCCCCTGTTAGTCCTGTCCAGTCTCTGTTTCAGACCCCTGTCCAGTCTCAAGTCCCGTCTCCTGTCCAGTCCCCGTTCCAACCCTCGGTCCTGTCTCAAGTCCCGTCTTCTGTCCAGTCCCCTGTCAGTCCTGTCCAGTCCCTGTTTCAACCCTCTGTCCTGTCTCATGTCCAGTCCCCAGTTGGTCATGTCCAGTCTCCGTATCAGTCTAGTGTCATGTCACCTGTCCTGTCTTCTGTCCAGTCTAATGTTCCTATCCTGTCCAGTGTCTTGTCACCAGTCTCTGCTCCCGTTCAGTCTCAGCACTCAGTCCTGTCATCAGTCCCGTCTCCATTCCAGTCCCCTGTCCTGTCACCTGTCCATGTCCAGTCTTCTGTCCATGTCCAGTCTTCTGTCCCCAAACGTGTCCAGTCTCCGTATCCGTCCCACGTTCAGTCCCCTGTCTTGTCTCCAGTCCAGTCTCCCGTCAATTCCCATGTGTCCACTCCTGTCCTGTCCAGTCCGTTCTCGTCTCTTGTGGCTCCCCTTTGTCAGTCTCCTGTCATGTCCCATGTCCCGTCTCGTATATTCGGTCCTGTCGTGTCCCCAGCTCCTGTGTCGGTTCCCGTCCTGTCCTGAGTCCTGTCACCTGTCGGTTTGTTGTCCTGTCATGTTTTTCGTGCCCTCTCCTGCGCCAGCTCCTGGGGGGTTTAGGAGTACGCGCCCGGGAGTTGCGCGTTCTTGGGGGGGGCATCTGTCACGCCTTCGTCCTGTCAGTCTGTTGTCCCCGCCATGTGCTTTATTTGCACATGGCTCTGTTTTGTTTATGTCCTTGTCTCCGCCTCCTTGTCCGTGTCATCTGTTAACCCGTCCTTCTCGTTATCTGTCTCAGGTGCGTCTCGTTTGTGTGAGTATTTAAGCCCTCTTGTCTCTCATCCGTTTGTCGTACATTTCCCCTTTATCCTGTGTTTAGTTGGTCACGGTATTTAGTCTGTCCGTCTGTCTCTAGAGTTTCCCCGTTTCTTCTCCTTTTTCGTCGTGTCGCTTTTCGTCCGTCCGTCCTGTTCTCCCTGTCCAGTTTCCTTTGTTTTATTTAGCTTGTTTGGCTCCTTGTTTGTTTATTTCCTGTTTAAGTATCGTTGTTTTGTTTATATTAAATTATCCCGTGTTTTAGCGAATGCGTCCGCCTCCCTCAATACGCCCCTCGTTCCTGACAGTAGTATAATGAGCAGGGCCCACTGAGTCATAAAATAATGGTTTGTGAACTCACATAGTGCATTGTATGTTGACAATAATCTTTAATTCAATTTTAAGTTTCCTTGTCAAATGAGCATCTAATTATGGTCTCTATTATTAGTTGCATTATCTGTGATGTGCACTATGTAGGAGTGTTACTTTGGGACACGCCCCGAGTACCTCTACTGACCGACACAGATGAACAGAGGTCTGTTTACAATTTTGTCACAGATGTATGAGTTAGGAACCATATTAATATTTCTTTAATTTATCGTCTAAAAGAGGACTACAAGTGTTGACAAAAACAATACAACAATTTAAATATCACAGTTTATATTTGAGTTGTGTGTTTGAGTAATGAGTAGGTCCCCAATATGGCAGCTATTCTACCGTGATGACAGCTGCAGCCCATGAATACTTGTGTATTAGTGTATCTGCATCACTCTGCAATTACACTGCCTACACACTAGGGCTGAATCTCAAATCTATACAGTACACAATGTAGTGGTATAGTAGTATGATTTCATTCTGTATAAGTATGATCTGTGAAGTGCACTTCAGGGACTATGGCGCTATTTGGAAGAGAGTGTTGTGCTGCTCTTAAGTGCAAAATGAGTGTAGGTTCAGCTTGGTGTGATTTGTGTGAGAAGTTTAAAGGAAACATAAATTCTCTCAAGATGTTCTGTCATGTCATGTTGATTTTCTCAGAGAGTTTTTGAACATAAATACAGCAAAACATCATATGTGTTCACTGTACAATACTACTAGTAGAATTAAGTATAAATTGTACATAAGTATTTGATGTTTTACTGCCAATGGACTGTTCTGCCATGTTGAAGCTTCTGACTTCAGAGCGTGGTCTTTCCTGACCCACCACTTGAAAGCAGCATGATTTACATGTGTTGCCAGGCAAAAATAACTACATTGCCAGTACTTTTTTCTCACAGGGGTCCCCGATCCACAAAGCAGGTTTTGTTACATTGTTTTTTTTTTACAAGATAAGAGGGATAAATATTTTCCTGTTCTCTCCATTTTTACTCATTCCTGAAGTCTTTCACCACAAATTTGTTGCTATCTGTAGTGTGACAAATCCTTGGTTAATCTCATCTCAACTTTTCTACATTTTTGGGGAGGTGTGTGTCAGGCTGCAGATAAGTGTATGTGGCTACATCGAACCTATGCATAGTTTAAGGTGCAGATTTCACACAGCATATTTGACTTATCATATCAATGAAGCATTACATTATATTACAGCTGTAATTCTAAGGTAAAAATACTAGCTTTCTGTTAAAGCCCCTGGGAACCCATTTTGAAATTTTGTATGTTTTTTTTTTTTGTATAATTCTAAACTTGGATGTTATGTGAAACGTTCAGCAAAGTTTAATGAAAAAAATACAAAACAAAACAAAACAAAAAAAAAAAGAAATATGATTAATCTCTCCTCAAAAATGACCCGTACTGCTCTCCTCTCGATGTAGAAAGGGCAGTCCCAAAAGTGGGTAACGCTTATGTGACTATTACCCTGACCAATCACAAGGTTACCATAGCCACTCCTCCTCTCTGAGGCTAAAGCTTAGGAGCCATTTTAACAAGCAAACTGTTCACCAAGCTATGGAGGGAGTGAAAGACATAAAAAGAGCAAACACAGAACACAAAACAATACAGAACGAGCCTGAATGGACTAAGTCTGAGTACAGCAGAAACAGCAGCAACACTCGGTCGGCGTGTTTAATGATGTATAAGCCGCACTTGGCCGGCATGTAGAGCAGAGTAACACCAGGGAAGGCAGACCCACTTGGACGGCAGTACAGTGGAGATACCGGCCACACTGGGCCGGCGTGTACAGCAAAGTAACAGCGGGGGTAAAAGCCAAACTCGGTCAGCAGTGCAGTAGAGTAGCAGCAGTAGAAAGCACCAATTTGGAGATACTTTAGAAGGTATCCTGTTCGTACAATTATGTCAACATACTAATGCAAATAACCACACCACAGACACATAAAAGACAAAAGACGATCGTAGGTTCATACGTGAATGGTAGTATAATGGTAATTCTACCCACCTGTGCCATTTTATTGTGTAATGTTATCTTGTGTAAATTGACAACTGCTGTACAGAGTAAAAAAACAGTGACTACTCTGTGTCGAGGCTGTGTTGCCATGGTAACGTAAACAGTATTCTATTCTGACAGAGACTTGTCAGTCATGCACTGTCATTAGTACAGGGCCATACCCTGAGCATATTTTTGTCATTTTTGAGGAGAGATTGATCATATTTCTGTTTTGTGTTTTTTATTTAAACTTTGCTGAACGTTTCAGTTTAGATTTATACAAAAAAAACACATTTCAAATTTTGGCTGCAGTCAAACTTTTTCTCTCTGTAATGAGCTTTTGAGACTCAAAACCAATCATCCAATATTAGTGCCAGACCTCAGAATAATTTGAAGTGTAAATAATAATGTTACACAGTTAAGACTACTTTTCTGATCATGTCATTGTAGGTTAACCCTGTTTTTCTCTGGTTTTACTATGCGGGCATTTTCGCCCTGAAGATTTAACTAAGTGTGTGTGTGTATGTGTGTGTGTGTGTGTGTGTTTGAGTTTGCTTCTTACTGTGTAGAAAGAGAGAGAGCTGGGCCTCCCAAAGTGGTTGAAAAGTTCAAATAAATGTCAACATTCTGCAAACTGCTCTCTGAGCACAACATTAAGCGCACTCCTCCTACCCTACAATTACATGTCCTTTGACCTCCTTTCATTCTGCTGGCCGATGGCTGTAAAGATGTATCTCACTCAATGTGGAACCAGAATAAAATCCACTTCTTCTGAGCCCTGCAAAGCATCTGACTTGGTTCAGAAGTGGTAATTAGCTACATGCTAATCAGCACTCATGCTTGTGGTCCTGCATGGTTTTCCTCATCTTCTAAGAGAAGACATCTCTTGAAATTGTTGGATAAGTGAAGTGTCAGACTGCATTACTGCACTGAACACTGGCACAAAAAGAATAACCCAAATAAAACCCTCAGTCAGACAAACACACAGTCAGCCAGTGGTATGCTGTAGTTATGATGCACAGTGCTGACAGAGAGAAGCCACATTAACTAGAGAGAGTTTGAAGAAAATATTAAAATGTTTAACTTTTTTAATCTCAAAAAAGTAAGAAATTTTGTTTAATTTAAAAGATGTAAAAGGAGACAGCAGGGGAAATAAATACACCACAATTGTATAGAGTAGCTTCACAGTGCATTTTTCTAAATATTTATAGTGTTTAACAATGAAGAAACTGGACCAAAACCCACTAGCAAAGCTAATTGTGTTAAGGTAACTGCCATTATTTACGTTCTAGAGTAAATGTGCAACAATACATGTATTCATATTGAATCAATGCCCTTCCAATGCTCTCCTGTTAGCAGCGCGCTGCAGTTACATATTGTGAATAGTGAGGTCTGTGTGAAATTCACAAAAAGTTCAGGTCAGAAACAGTTCCATGTCTGACTGATTATTACTCAGTAGCAATGCTGAAAGTAATCTGACCAGCTCAGTGTCGCTACAGCTTCACAGTATTAACATCCTATTAATTGGCGAGACAATGTAATGTGATGCACGCTGAACCATTTAACAACAATATTTAAGCTGAGAGAGAAATCTGAACAATAAATAACAAGTTTAACCACATCTAAATGAACTGTATTTATGTGTTTATACTGAAGAGCTGAGTATAGAAAATCATGAACTATCCATCCATCCATTATCTGGGCAATAAAATCCTTCACAGGGCAACACACACACACACCTACGGACACTTTTGAGTCGCCAATCCACCTACCAACGTGTGTTTTTGGACTGTGGGATGAATCCGGAGCACCCGGAGGAAACCCATGCGGACACGGGGAGAACACACCAAACTCCTCACAGACAGTCACCCAGAGTTGGAGTCGAACCCATATTGTAGATATAAAAACGGTATACTGTATATAGGGGAACCTTGAAAAAGGCCAGGAACTTCTGCCTTCAGTTTTAGACCTTTAAACTTATCTCAGACTGATTAGAAGACTGATTTCTTCAGTTTAATTTGTTTGGTTATATGAGCTCCATCTCTCAATACTGTTCAAATGTCCATATAATATTAAATATATTTAAACCAACTTATTTATTTATTTATTTATTTATATTATTATTATTATTCCCCTGCTGTCCCAAAAACTTACCAAACCACAAGGTCGTTACCATGGTATTTACTGAACCATGACGTAGTATGCTCCACTCCTATTCTGCTTTAAAGATGTAAAATATAACTAGGATTTCCAAATGTATGGTGCAGTGAAAAAAAGAATCAAGTGAAATTTAGGACTGAAAAGGAATGTGTACAGCAACATCAGCATTGTTTACAGTTTCATTTAGTGGGTCAAGCCAGAGCTGGAGTCATATTCTGTTCAGCACAGAGCCAAATGATCTGCACTGCTTTTCTTGGACTAGGAAAAGGTAGTTAAATAATTTTGTTTGATTACCGGTAATGAGTGGAGGAAATGTTTTTTAATATTCTCCTCCTCTGATATATCACTTGTAACTTGTACACATTAAAAACTTCCTGAGCCAAATCAAATGATTACGCTACATAAATATTGAAGAAACTCCACAAGATGTCGACCTTTTTTTCTCCTCTCCCAGAAACCCTGTGACATTACCATGAGTCGAGAGTCTCTCAAGTATGTGTAATGTTAGAATGATATATATTCATCATTCATTCAACATCTCATCATGCCTCACATTGAATTCCAAAAATGGGTGATGTGAATGATCACATGTACAAGGTGTGGCTCCAAATGCATCTCTAATGTTTTTAAGCATGAAAATGAATCAAAATGCAATGTTTTATAAAGCTGCATATATTGGACACTGCAGCAAAACAACTCTCCCTCCCTCCCTCCCTCAATCTCTCACTCACCCCCTCTAAATGCAAACATTTGCAGTCCTGTTTATTTCTGAGTCAAATTAAGTCTCAACTTGTCTTTCCTTCCTCTGTCCCCCAAAGTGGGTCAATTAAAGCAGGAAGTCTGCTGTTGCCCATCTAAGATCGAATGCTGCTTGAACAATATCTCCAGTTGCCAAGGAAATTCTATATTCAAACAAGCCTAGAGCTCAGCTGTTTGCTCAGGATATTGCTAATGCATTACACTTGCAATTCTGTGCAGAACTGGAAGCTCGACAAGAGCCTTATTATGTGATCTAGAACAGGCATGGGCCAAAACTAAGGGGAATTGTGAGCAAGCAACTGGCGTGCAAAAAGAAATCAGAAATAGTTTGCTTAATTTGCCATGATTCTGCTGAATTTCTGATATGAAGCTGACATTAGGCGAATCTGTTACATATCTGCAGCATGAAATGTGCCATTTTAGTGTACAATGAAAAGTGTTTTCCATATTTAACCCATACATAGCAGTGAAAACACACACACACATACACAGGGGGTTAGGTAGTTAGGGATTAGGTGCCTTGCTTAAGGACAGTGCTGTATATTCATTCCTCCAGCCCCCAACTTCCCTGCTTGTTGTTGGAATCAAACCAGCGACATTTCAGTCCCAAGCCCGCTTCTCTAACATTTAGGACACAGCCCTTGTGATTGTAGGCAACAATCAGGTTCTAATTATCATGATGGCAATGATTAGGATAATTATTCATGATTATGCATTTTTTATTGGATTCTATATTGTAAAATTAAATAATAATGACTGATCAACAAAGACAACTCAAACTCCCCGATCACCAGAGATAAGCTGCCTTGTCCAGTGCGATTCATTCCAATGATCATACAGCTCTGAGTAGCAGAGAAAGAGAGTGGGTGGGGACCAGGGTCCATTCAAAGGTGATAAAATTGTTCAGAAAGTTCACATCCTTGTTTAGTATCTTGGGAGTAGTAGTTCTGGCTCATGGCCCAGGCCCTACAGCACTGATACTGAAAGGAGAATCAGTTTAACATGACGGCCATGGTTTACATTATTTGACTTGGCAAAGGAAGAGGAAGTAGACACCTACACTGATTGAAAGAGGCCTTAGATGAGGATCGCGTAGGGATGATCAAACTCAGCCAAACCTTAAGCAGGAAAAAAAAATGAAAATCTTGGCTAGATGTTGGTCAAAATTGTGACTTTTGAGTGTGTGAGAGAAGAAGAATGCAAAAAAGGCCACAGTTATAAGCATTTACAGTATGTGTATGCTAATCCTAGTGATGGATCAGTGATGGAACGAACACCCCAAATTACTGTAGACTTCTCTGAAATGCTAATGTGCTCCCTGGCCATTACTATTTCCCTGAATAAACTTCATTCATAAAGCAGGGTCCTAGAAACGGAAACTTAAACAAAAAACATATGCAGAACTTTCTCTCTCTCTCTCTCACACACACACACACACACACACATACACAAAAGAACAGCACTGCTCTGAGGAGAGGCTGCCACACAAGCTATAATTCCCAGCATTCCAAAGCGAGCGTCCAAGCCACGCTGACGTCTGTGCGTCTGCTGTTTACCACCACAAACTTCCTCCGCCTGTACATCACCCAGTGAGTGAGAGAGAGAGAGAGAGAGAGAGAGAGAGATTCAAAGACAGAGAGAGTGTGTCTTCTATGTAGGCCTTGTGCAGACTGAGCCTGCCCCTTGTCTTGTCACAATTTTGTTCTAATTCTTTTCCACTATACCGACTATATCTGTGAGTTTGTGTGGATATCATCCAGGCTTTGAGCCTTTATTACAGATCTAATGAGGTCCTGCCACGTGGGAGTGAACACAGAACCCCATTACTAGGCAAAAAAACAACAACATTTTCTTAAATAGTATTGCTTTATGAATGTTTTTGTTCCGACTTGTTGCACATGCACATCAATCAAAGCTCACGTATTCATACACTGCTCACAATGGTGCTCTTTTATGTTAATGGTTGTATAAGGCATAAAGACCTTTCTCAAATGGGAAGTCACAGCTCATTACACAGGTTTAATGGAATGCGTAAAATTTGTCATTTGTTGGGTACATAGTGAAAGTGGCAAAAAGTGTACTTCGTAAATTGTTTCGTAATCAAAGTGAAGAATGCTGCAAAACCCAGGAACCTGTGTATACAGTTTTTAAATGATACAGTAGTGGTGAATTTAATTTCAGAATATGGTGAATTACAAACATAATGTGTCAGAGTTTTGTTTTCATTATGTTTGATCAGAAGACTTTCTAAAAATATCATGCAAATTTATGAGTTAATATTTTTATCCATGAATATCACTGCACCAACCTAACGTAATTAGGTCAGATATGCTCTTTTTTATTCAACATACAACAGCTTTTCCTTAGTTACTGACAACAAATGTATAGTGACATCTTATTCATTCATTATCTGTAACCCTTATCCAGTTCAGGGTCGCGGTGGGTCCAGAGCCTACCTGGAATCACTGGGCACAACGCGGGAATACACCCTGGAGGGAGCGCCAGTCCTTCACAGGGCAACACAGACACACACACATTCACACCTACGGACACTTTTGAGTTGCCAATCAACCTACCAACATGTGTTTTTGAACTGGGGGAGGAAACCCACGCAGACACAGGGAGAACACACCAACTCCTCACAGACATCACCCGGAGCGAGAATCGAACCCACAACCTCCAGGTCCAACCTCCCTGGAGCTGTGTGACTGCAACACTACCTGCTGCACCACCGTGCCGCTAGTGACATCTTAACACATATATAATCACCATCCTTAGGAGTAAGTGAAAGAACTTCGTTTATATCTGTATCTTATTGTGCTCCAATAAACATAAGCTGCAGTTTACAGTTTAGGTCTGGGAGCTGTTTATTTCCACTTTATGTCTCTAAGGTGTCTCTAAGGTATTTGAAAATAGGTTATAAAATATGTCTGAGGTAAAGAAATTACTTTTAATGGAAGTCATGTTATTGCATAAAGCACAAACACACAAACATGGCTACATCATAACGAATGATGCCCATTTATGTCATTGCATAATGATTATTTTTTCACGTTGCCACCTTTTTTGTTGAATTCCAGTGAGCTCATAAAGCTTTTCCTGAACAACAGTAAAATTCACTCAGCTCAGTTTTGTTTTCCTCTCATTTAAGGCAAGTGCCAATGCTAACTAACTGCAGCTAATTCAATTTCAGGCTCTTTCAGCAGCTTTGCAGTGTTTCTGTGGCCATCCGTTGATCTTAGCAGCAGCTTGAGAGTAGGCTCCTCACAGCACTGTGTGTGGTAGCAGAACAAACACACACAGCCAGCCAAGAGTGCTGCACATCAAGAAAGAAAGGCAAAGCTCTCTGCCAGATTCCTGTCTGTTTTCATGCTGAGGGATTTCCACAGAAAGGAATATGCGAGTAATAGAAAAAAAGAGGGAGAAAAGATGTAGAGTGTGAGAGAAATAAAGCTCCACTGTTGCCTTTCAGACTTGCAGAGTAAATGAACTGTGACTCAGTGATGAGTGGTGGGTTATGGTTTAGGAGCGTGTGTGTGAGGGAGAGCTTTACACAGAGGAAGCACTTTTGTGTATGTACGTTTTTATTGCTGTTTGTACCACATGCATTTTTTGGTACCCTTACAATTTTGAGGGTACACTGTGAATGCAATGCTGCTGAAAAGTGATGACATTAAAAGCAATTTTCTCATATGATGTAAAGCAGGTGTGAAAAGAGATAAATCATTGCTTATTCTACTGAGGTATTCTACAATGGCATAGACAGGTTTGTTGGTAAGCCTAGGAAGATTATAAATAAGTGAATTATAATAATATTTTAAACTGTTTTCTTTAACTGCTATTACACGTCTTCAGCCATGCAGCCTGACTGAAAGGAGAAAAGTAGTCACTCTGCTGTTTGGTATAACCCCACACTGAACATGGACCAGGACAATCAGGTTAAATGTAAGGGCTATAAGATCATTTCAAAACAGCTTGAAGTTCCTGTGACTATTGATCCAAGACGTGGTTAAGGTCCCTGGATGCGGCCTGCAAGTATTCGCGAGTTTGAACACAAGGACATAACAAAAAACTTTCAAAGAGGTACAAGCTGACCTTCAAGGTTAAGTCACATCAGAATCTAATCACACTAACCTTCACATTTTGAGTGACAGTGGACTCCGTGGAAGAAGACCCAGAAGGACTCCACTTTTAAAAGGAAAGCATTAAAAACCCAGACTTGAATTTGCTAAAATATTTATTGCCAAGCCACAATACTTCTGGGAGAATGTTCTTTGGACAGATGAGACAAAAATGGAGCTGGCAAGTCACATCGGTTCCTTGTTCACAGATGAAAAAATGAAGCTTTCAAAGAAAAGAACACCATACGTGAAACGTGATGGAGGATTTGCTGCATCTGGCAGGGGGTGCACAGAATCTGTTCAGGTTACAATGGAATCTCAAAACTATTAAGGCATTCTGGAGTGTAACATACTGCCTATTGCCAGAAAGCTCTGTCTCAGTCATAGGTCATGGGTCCTCCAACAGGATAAACACAGCTAAAAGCACTCAGCACTGGCAAAACCATTCAAATTCAGGAATATTATGAAATGGCCTTCTATGACAACTGTTCTGAATTTTATCGAGCATGTAAGTAGAGAGCTAAAACGTAAAGTCTGAAGCATTCACTGTACTCATGGGGCATTATGGGAGTAGATAAACTTAGCATCCCAATCTCTTGTCAGCAGACACACACTCACACCTATGGGCAATTTAGAGTGACAGATCAAGCTAACCTGCATGTCTTTGGGCTGTGGGAGGAAACTGGAGTACACAGAGGTACGCATGCAAGCACAAAGAGAACATGCAAACTCCACACAGAATGAGCCAGGCCAGGAATCAAACATGGATCGTCTTGCTGTGAGGTGACAGTGTTAATCACTACACCACCCTGCCGCCAGTTGTCGTACGTAAAGTAAAAGAGCAGATTTCTTAGACTTAAAAAGACTTTTGATACTGTCAATCACAAGGTGATGATATTCAAACCTTCTAAATTTAAACTTCCTGTACATTCAGTAAAGTGGTTTGATTCGTACCTCAGGGGAAGAGTACAATGTGTAAGGATCAATGGGGAAAAATCGACCCTTCAACTCTAAAGTTTGGGAATTCCTCAGGGGTGAGTTTTAGGCCCACTGTTGTTTAGCATGTATATTAATGACTTACCTGAGAGATGTTCTTGCCAAATGAACTGACGATGCTGTTCTCTATCTGCCAGATCAACCAGCAAGGTTGCAGAACACCACACTGAATCATTACATGCGATATCGGGAAGGCTCAAGTCTTCTCATTTACACTGAACTTTTTTAAAAAAAAAGGTTTCTATATGCAAACGCCATGAAAATGAAACATTAATGGTAAGGATGAAAAAGGGTTATTAGGGAGGTCGATAACATCAAATACTTGGGAATTATTTTAGATTCACATTTGAAATTTGATAAACAAGTGAAGAACATCTGAAAAAATGTTCAATTAAGTCTTAACTGTTTTAGATTCATCAGAAATATTTATTTTATAGCACAGCTCAGCTCTTTATGCATATTATGATACTTTCACATCTATCTTTATTGTATCACTTCTTGTTCACAAGCCTCACAATCAGTTTTAAGACCGATCATATTTTTATATAATCAGACATTTAAAATCCTGGACAACTGTTTTTACTAGAGGCATTAAATTATTGTTAAAAGAAAAACAATTTTGCTCTCAAATAAATATATTTTTCCTCTTCTTCCTCTCCCTTTCTTCCCCTCCTTCCCCTATCTCCCCCTTTTTAAACAAATAGGGCCAAAAAAGCATCCTATGGACAAGTGTTGTAAATTAGCATTTTGCTACAAACACTGTATACAGTACATCTAGCTTTTGTGCATAATTGTATGTTACAGTTCCAGTGTTGCTGAACTGTCCATGTCAAATAAATAAGTAAATAAATAAAATTAAAGTAAAATATCTAAAATGTAAGTCCTTTTTTCCATAGCAGGAAACAGCATGCATTTACTACCCTGGTTTACTGTCATTTCACGTTCCAATTTTATAGTGTTCAATAATCTTTCAACGTAACAATTTTCAGAAATTATATATGTAACACACAAAGAATTATACATGGATTTGGAATATCTATTTATATCTCTTTTGATTCTCTCAATATTTATACAGACAGGATTCATAAACCATTACTCAAAACAGAGGAGAGCATTCATCTCCAGCTTCCACATGGCGTCAGAGAAAAAAAGGGGAAGCATAATCAAGCTGCGCTTGTCGATAACATCACCATGTCTTATTCTGCATTTGATTCTGGAGAAGCACATGAGTTATGAGATAGCAGGCAGAGTTCTGTAGAGATGTATATCAGCGTGGTCACATGGTCAGTCACATGGATACCACACTGCTTAGTGCTAAGTTTCTAGAGAGCAAAATCCAGTTGTACTTTTTTTAAAATAATCTTTTGTGTAAGTCCAACATTTTAGTTATTTTCCATTTGTTTAGTGCCCAATCTGAAAATAACTTGTGAACAATGTGTGAAAAAGGGCCACTATCCTTAAGCACATGCTGAAAGTATATTTACCAACATAATTATTTAGTTTTACAGCTCTTAAGATCAAATGACTATGTAATAAAGAAGCATAAAATGTTCCTGGGGTAAATACATACAATTGTTAATGTTAATAAACTGAACAAATACCCAGTTACTCTAACATGATGTTGCATTGTAAATATGAACAGCTCTGGTGGTAAGGCAATAAATATGTTCATAAATCTGTTCTACATTCATAGAAACATGAATTTGTGTTACAATTTTAATGATAATTATAGTTATATAAAAGTTATATTGTATAGATATAAACATATCTGTGTTAATGTTTCAGATGAAATTATCCTAAAGGTTTAGTGTTTTTCCCTTAAAACTGAAATAAAACCTACATCACTTGTTTTCAACTGGGAGAGCCTACATCCTGATCATTTCAGACATGCATCCTGGACTTGTTTTCATTTTTTTGCACCTATCATGATAGCAGGAATTCCAACTGCTCTGAGGGCCTGAGTGCTCTGGCTGTTTCCGTATTTACCACCTGTATCTAATCTATGGCTCCCCTCTCACTTATCTCTTTGTCACACACACACACACATATAAATGTTTAAAAGCACACACACTAACATGACCGAATGCCAGGAGACACCTAGCAAAAGGCTTTGATTTACACAGCACTATGCCTCTTTGTCAACAGAAATATAATGCACAGCTTATCGTTGTGCACTCTAAGTCAGGGCCAAGGAATGATGACTGCTTGATTCAACAATGTAAAACAAAGTAATCAAGTGTGTTTCTGCTTTTGACCTCAGTCCAGTGACGCCCAGCAGGCGTCTGTAGACCCCATCCTTCTTGATCCCCCTCCACCACCTCCTCCCTCTCTTTGCTCACTTGCTTTTTCCAGCCTGCCACTGAGAGGACTGCTTTGAAGGGATGTCTGATGGGTGAACGAGATAAGACACGAGGAAGCTCTCTGGCTACTGGGCGTCCGGACCAGCCCCAACACGCACTGTGTGTGTGTGTGTATGTATACATGTCATGCTTGCGTGTTGTGTGGTTGGTGACTAGATTAGGAACAGCAGTTGCAAGAGATTTTCGTTTCCCCCAGAGCACTGCGAGACGAAAAGCCAGGCGACAAGACCATCAGACCAGCAGACACACTCTCTTACACACTACCCAAAGCATTCGCAAATCGCCATCCGATCCTCTCTCACACACACAACCATGTTCAGAGTGCCTGTTTCATTCATAATCCTTTATAGAGCACACCATCATTTTCACATTCCCTGGCCTAAAAAAAATCCAATTCTAAAGTTACAATACAAAATATTATACAATATATAATATCAACATCAGGTTCAACAAAATAAGGAACAAAATAATACCTAGAATACTTGACTTTTTAAGTATAGATTAATCTTAAAGTATATAGTATTTATATAAAAAATTACAGCATTCCTTATTATCGTGTTGTTCCCCAACATGAAGCATGAAGAAGGTCTAGCTTGTAAAATTATAATCAAGTTATTAAAGTTAATGGAATAAAATAACAGTAATAAGTAATTGAATGGTACAACAATAAAATGGTAGCGTCAGAGATGCCTTAACGCTGAGGATGGAGTCTGACTCTGTGATGGTTCTGGTCTGTTTAAAAGTATTGGGGCCTCAAAGAGTGTGTGGTGGGGGGCATCATGCTTGAATGTCTGGATATCGTTTAGATTTGAGTCTAAATATTTATATAACCTGGGTTCATTAGACCTGTGAGACGCTTGTTTTTAAACCACCCTAACATTTAGCCATTAGAACAGAAAA
Organism: Hoplias malabaricus; assembly: GCF_029633855.1. Taxonomy (NCBI): domain Eukaryota; kingdom Metazoa; phylum Chordata; class Actinopteri; order Characiformes; family Erythrinidae; genus Hoplias; species Hoplias malabaricus. The sequence continues at coordinate 11,945,842 of NC_089802.1, forward strand.
GAGTTAAGTCCCACTGCCCCCCCCCCCCCCCACACACACACACACATACACTTCCCCTTTTTTCTAATACAGAAACTCTCTCTCACTCACACAAACGAATTTAACCCTTTTTCAATATTAAATTTGCAATGAATGCCAAACTACAATACAGAGCCATTATTCCTGGATTCTGAGCTGAGGGAAACCTTGTATACACACACACACAAAGAGAGAGAGAGAGAGAGAACTTGGCTATTAGATAAATATCGTGTAGATGTTACATAACTGTTTTTGTTTTTAGTTTTTTTTTAATATTTAAAATTCTGGTGAATCGCAGCAATTCTGTATTAAAACGTATCAAGGTCTTATTTCAGTAGAGAAGAACCTAAATGTATATATTCATTTGTAGTCTGTAATAGAAAATATATTTACAAAGTTATACAGATCAAATAATGCCAGTAGTGACAGTGACTGTTTTTAAGGCTGTTGTATCACCATTTAAGGGTCACATGAACAGCTGTGCAAGTGTGAGCATTTGTCTGTGAGTGTTAGACAGAGAGACAGGCAGGCAGACAGAGTGACGTACAGAACACCAGATAAGGGCATGAAGTGAGAAAGGCACAAGGCACGTCAGAGAAAGAGGATGAGGGCAGTAAATGATATTTTATAGGCTCTGATTATTGCAAAGGAGACAGCATTCTCCTGCAGAGGAGTCAGTCTGGCTCTCACTTCAGTTCTGCCTCTTTGGATAAGGGGCGCATGTGTGAATGTGTGTGTGTGCGAGAGAGAGAGAGAGAGAGAGAGAGAGAGAGAGACTGAGAGAGCATCCTTAATCTCATACAAGCAGCCTGTATATCTACCCATAAAGTGCAACACAGGAAGGCAAATTGACTCACACCCCAGATCCTTTATTCCTTTCTCACCTTTGAAATCCATCCAAAGGTGGACAAAATGGGTACCCTTTATTTTATGGATTATAATATTATGGTATTATGTTGTATTTAACCATAATTTAAATGTTGGTTTCCTAGTTTTTACTACTATTCAGTAATTGCTTTTGTACTTGTTTTGTTATATTAGGGTTATTACCCCAGAACCAGTGAAGCTTGACTGAAGTGATGTGGTATAAGGAGGAGTGGAAATGGGCCAGAACATGCCGGAACCGCATTTCAGGGTAAAAGTTTAAATGAAAGGGGTTTTGGCTCAAATCCTAAACATTTAATATGATTATTTTCAGTGGGAAACCACATATTACCCAGTAGTAAAACTGTTCAGTCCACCACTATTCAGCCACAGCCCCTTCAGTGTCTATAGTAACAACCTCTATGTGTTATTGAGTCATTAATGTTTATGATAATAAAAGCAGAAATTCAGGTTTGGTATCAGTTCTGCAGCTATAATATAATACTTTGCTAATTGTAAATAACCATCCTGTTGACTGATTATGATTGTTGTTTGATTTCCCAAATGAGGGTCCACTGTGACTTTCTTTGTCCACTGATTTTCTTTGTTAAAGTACAGCAATTTCTCTCAAATTAGTATGCACATTTGCATACTAATTATCAGGATTAAGTCATAGTCAATCCATGCAATGAATTTTTACTAATATTTACTAATCTTGAGTGTAGAACATGAATTAAGGGTTTGTTATTTAAAAAAAAAGTCTAACAAAATGGACATAAATATCTCCCACGCACAAACTTACACTCACACTCGAAATCCATGAAATCACTCTGAGCATTACTTAAATCAATTTGGTACTTGGCTAATAACTGATCTGTAGACATCTTCAAACTGAAGACGGCCTTCTCATCTTCAATGCAGTCTGGTGCGCTAACAGTGAAACTAATCATATTCCACTAGCCTCCATTATAGTCTGTCTGTCTTAATCAAATATGGCTGGAGCCAGCTCTCAACAAAACCTGCACAATCCCTTTCTGCCTCTCTCCACCAATCATAGAAACTGCACAAACGTTTCAGTTATATTCTGCAGTTAGTAAATCCACTGCAAAATAAAAGTAGAAAATAAACTCTCTGTAAATAAAAGACTACAAACACCCAACTTATATTTTTCAATTTCTCTATGACACTAAAGCAGTAAATTAAACGCTGAAGGGTTGAGTTTGAGGAAATAAGCTACGATGAAAGGTATTTTATTGCTTAGCTTAGAGATACACACCCTTATTTAACATGCAGTGCTATCACTTTAGTGGAATTTACAAGAGTTATCAATCCATTACAGAGAGGAAGAAAGCACTAAGCCATATAAGAACAGATTACATCTATACACACACACACGCGTGCACACACGTGTACGTTTCTTATCTGCACAGTAAGTAAAGAAACCTGCAGTAGAAGGTTGTTGGTTTACATGGACATAACTTAACTTGAGGTGGGGTTGTCTTTTAGAATGTTTAGTCCTTCAAGGTTTTTTTTTAAGAGGATACCTTGGGTGCTCCAGGTCTCAGAAATTATCTCAATGGATAACTATCTCAGTTATCCGTTGGTAACTGAAGTGAGCAAGTTGCTCAGCCATTCAAGAACACATTTTTTACAATTCCCCAGAGCGGGCCAATTTAATACAAAAGGAACTGAACCTTTTCACACTCAAAATAGGCCGCTGGCCCACTTCCTTTACATTTAATGTACAGCAGTGTCAGATTTATGTACCCCAGAGTGAAACTGAGCACTATAGATTTACAGTTGCTGGAAATGGCTCACGCTTCAGTTATTCTATTTCCAGTCAAAACATTGGGTACATGTTGTTTAAGTACATGTTGCTGATATTTCTGAGAGGACATAAAGTAATCCCCTTACAACAACAAGGTCAAAACCAAACTAAGGTTTAAAAGAACTGTACTCCTAAATATGATGTAAGACCTAGTACATCATCAAAAGTGTCTCCATTAGATGAACAGCACTCAAAGCCTTCATTGAGAGACATGATGAAGTCAAGTTCATCTCTTTCTTTAGATCAGAAAAACAACTTCTGTCTATCATTTCACTGACAAAAGACAAACACTGAACTTGGTAGGATGTGTAGTAGTCAATAGGTTGTTACTTATACATAAAAACATATGAGAAAATCTAAAAAAAAAAAATCAAACAAGCTGCTGGTGTTTTCATAACAATGGATCACTGAAGGATTACGTTAAGACAGATTACGTTAAGCAAAATGTAACTAGAACTGGGAGGTTTTGAGAAAGATCTCCATAGAATCTTCTTGAAAATCTGAATGCAAGTCTCTTGAAAAGAACTGAAACTGTAATAAAGGCAAAGGAAATTAAATATTGAAAAATAACATTTAGATAATGATGCTCCAGGGTAGGTTTCTGCCGTTTTGCCTGATGTTAAATAATAAATAAATGTTAAAGCAGCACTGTAAAGCAGCTCATATTTGACCAAACAAAGGATGTCTCTGAAAAAGGTTCTCTGTCCCCTGCCATCAAACGATGGCAGTTCAGTGGTGAGTGTTTTCTCTCAGCAGTGTGGATTCGAGCCACTCTGAAAGCGCTCCGTTTCCACACTGGACAAAAGAAACTGATCACTGGCTTTTTCAGGGAGTAATGAACAGTCTCTCATCGCATGCTTCATTACTTTAAAGCAGACACACAATAGCGTGTGTGATATGGAGCCCACAGATGCGAAATGGAGTGGCTGGCTGTTGTGGGAGTTAATAGAATGGCTTCATTGCTGATAATAAGAGAAAGGGGGGAGAAACCCTATTATATTATACTGGCGTAATTATGATATAATTTTTCCTTGTGATTTCATCAAGTCCTCTCACTTTACACAAAGAACAGTGGTGAGGGAGGAGGAGGAGGAAGATGTGTGAGAACTGAAAAGGTGAAAAGGCCACTAAGATGGCTCCTGTAGCTGAACCAATGTGATGGACTGAATTCTCACAAAGGTTTTCCACTGCTGTATTAATTTTTACCCCTTACTAATACAGTCCAAAAAGACTGAACACAATTTTAGTCACGTTAACAGTGAAGGATATTGTTGCCTTGTAAAGCTACTATTATGGAGATACAGTTTAGTTACAAAAGCACAAATGCTCAGGTAGGAAAGTAGAAGCAGAGACAGAGAGAGAAAGCCTGAGAGAAACAGTATTGATTTGCTCCACAGTAAAAGATAAGGTATCTCCACACATGTTTATCTGGCAAGTTACACATCAGCAAGTCAACGAGACTTAGCAACACAGCAACACTAGTCTGCACAAGTTCACCAATAACATTATTGCAGAATTTAAACACTGACAAATCAATGCTTTCGTTTGTGAGAGGCATACCTTAAGATTATGAGAAAGGTAATTCACGTATAAAGAGCAGATGTTCATGAGGCGTGTTAAAGCCTATAGCCCAACAGAGTCTGAATGATCCTTCTTACTGACGCCACAGGGACTAAATGAGAGCGTAAGAGCCACTGGTTGTGAGCTCAGTGGCGTCTGTGATATCGAGATTTTTGCGTCTGTTGGGCATATGGTTATAGATTTCTCTGTCACTTCCTTTCTGTCTCCTTTTACTCCTCCTGTTCAGATCAATTATGCACACACATATATAGACTACCACATCAATACAGGTGAGGGAGTTTGGTCCACCAGTCAAAACCTACATTTATTTACCTTACTGAGAGAGAGAGAGAGAGAGAGAGAGAGAGAGAGAGAGAGAGACAAAGAGCTGATGAAGCTAATAAGAATAAATTTAGCAGATTTAGCGTGGTAAAAAATGGGTGTGATTGGCTAAAAAGTCAGTATCACAGTAACAATAAACAAAACTATACAAATGATTACTTTTAAAGGATCAATTGCAAAAACAAAAGGTAATAATAATAATAATAATAATAATAATAATAATAATAATAATAATAATAATAATAAATAGTGACTTAGTTATAAATTTGAAGAAGCTGAGATCTGAATATTATGTGAGGCCTCATAAATTTGAAATGACCACAAATGGGACCAATCTGCCCAAAAGCCTTGATGAAGAATTCAGATATCTCTGTCTCATGGTTATTGACTCTGTCCACACAGAGACACAGAGCTGAAGCTAGCTATCAGAACTGCAACCAGCTCGAATTGATTCCAAAGAACTCTGGCGTCTGTCGTATCAGCTGTGTGTGTGCGTGTCTGTTGTGGAGGGGTTACTTTTTGGTGTGTGTGTGTGGGTGTGTGTGGGTGTGTGGATGGAGGGGGGGCAGATGGCTGTACAGCCCCAGGGGAAGACATGGTGACTCAAATGATGAAAGGAGTGTTGAGCAGAGTTCTACAGCTTAGGGCTCAGAACTCTATTGTCAAACATACAGACCAAAACAAAAACAAACAAACAAAGAAACAAACACAGCGTGGGAGTCAGTATCTTAGATTATGATCAATGCTTCTGAGCACTGCCACTATTTCCCCCAGACCCCTCTGCACATCCTTTCCTGGAGACACATTAAAAATTCATCCAAATCCAAATCAAATGGATTTCATCTCCTCTTTAACTCTCCATCAATAAAGTTTAGTCTCCACATCTCTCTTTCTCTCTCCTCTTTGTCGATCTTTTTTCTTGCATTCTATCCAAGGCCTGGATTCAGACAACCTATTCAGCTCTTACCAATTCATTTATATAGGCCCATCAAAATTACTGGAGAACTGTGTGTTCACATTTCTTTAAACTCACCAATATTTTTTTGATGCTTCCATGAACACACTCTATAAACATCTGATCAGTTTGTAGATCTAAAATTTACAGAATAAAAGACTACAATCCAAGAACCCACTGAAGGGTAAAATGGGCCAACAATGTATACAAAGCAACAGGTAAGAACCCAATGTGTGCATTTTCATCAGCTGGGAGGCACACAAACATTAAGTGTGCACACAAACATTAAGTTTTTCCACATGTGGTAACTGCAGTGACATGCAGGTGGGAACCCTGTGCGCACCAACTGAATATAGTCATGGGAACAGGTTTGTGCAGTTCTTTCTGCAGGGAATGCATCTTAACGCAGATTACAGGGTTTAGAGAAGTGTCATTTCAATTAAGAAACAGACTGTTTCAGACAGGTCAGTCTCAGGTATGAGGGCTATTTGACCACAGGCTGGGAGATAACAGGACAGTTCAGAGCAGTGCTCCAGAAATCTGTTTAAGAGTGTGTGGGTGCCTGAGGCCCTATGCTTTCAGCTTCATTAAAGCAAAGGCCAGTTTAATCCACAGCTCCAGTTTCACTTCAGAATTAAGCCTGCAGAGAGAGGCAAGGTCAGATGGAGTTTTAGGTCGGATTGTTAAGATTTGTCAAGAAAATTATTACAATTGCATCTTTTCCTAGGGTGACCAGATCTGAGACGGTGAAAAAGCGGACACGTCTCCGGGGGGTGGGCGACTACTGACGTGCAGACTGACCAATTAAATGTTTACAGAGAAGGTTATCGACCAATAACGGTAGCTCAGACCGTCCAATCAGAAGATTTTAGACTACTTCACCACGCCCCCTTCTCACTCAAGCAAGCCAAACGGAGTAGAGGAGGGCGGGAATAGTTTGTGAACGAAACTTCTCGAAGTTCTATGTAAGCTCTAGAAAAACAAAATCCCGGACGTTTGTGAAATTCCGGTCGGACATTTTTTTAAGTCTAAAAAAGAGGACATGTCCGGGTAAAAGAGGACGTCTTGTCACCCTATCTTTTCCCTCTCTCACAACAAACAGAGTTCTGGTGTCCAAAGGCTAGAACTGCAAAGCTAATACCTACCCAGTAAACATTCAGCCGTTGATTCAACGTTGAAATAACGTAATCACTGCCATCTAATCAACATTCTCTTAAGGTTGAAAATGAAAGTTGAAAAGACGTCCAAACACAGACATTGAAAAGACGAATATTAGACGTATTTTGGACGTCCATTGACGTTATTAATTGGTCCCGAAATAAATTACTTGTATAAAACGCGTTTTGGACGTCCACTGACGTTATCAATTGGTCACCACTTAACTAACTTATATATCCTTGACGCACAGACTACTTTTAGATCTATTTTGAACGTCCAGGGACGTTCCTTGTTTACTGGGTAACACCTTAGTGTTTGGTGCCAACTGCTTGCATAAATTATCATATACAATCCTTTAGACATTAGTATTTGGAAAAAAAAGTGGTTACTAAGAGTGTATGACAAAGTATTAAATTACACTAAAATGATAAATATTAACAAAAACACTTGAATTGAAAAATGTGAATTGAAGTCCTATATTTAACAACGTATATAAGCTTAAACAAATCTACTACCCCACACCAAGATGTCTTCAACACATATATCACATCAACATTTATTGTAGACCAGATTTTTCTTTTTAATTTAATTTTGATTGGTTAAAAAGCTTATTAGCAAATTCAGTGTTGGGATGTGTGTCCAGCAGAGGGAGCTATTTCAAGTTTCTCTGTGTACTTACATTCGTGTGTACAAAGGATGTTCTGCTTTCTTTCTTTGGTAAACAGTAAACACCTTCAGAGAATGTGTTGTAAATTGATCTGTGGACATGAAATCTACTTGGGCTCGTTCTCATTCAGAAACCTCTGCTTTAGAAGCTCCAGTCATATATGATTTTTTCTTCCTGATTGTTCAGGTATTCACACTCATGTGCCACATAGTTGCCCTCTTTAGGTCTCCCCATAGAACAGCAGGCTATCAAGTTGGCACAGTGAAGGCTCAGCATGTGATTCTCTTCAAGATCTTTTTCAACTGTTCCTTATGCAGTTTCACTGGAGCTCAGCACAGGGTTGGTGCTTGATCCTAACTTGTATAATTACGTCTATCATTCTGTGCTACCTTTCAGGTAAAAATAGGTATATATCACTCCCAAGCATGAAAACTACAAGTAGAACAAATTGGAAGGCTAATTTTTGTGATCAGAATAACTCATTTTAGAAAACTAACTGTGATCAAAAACACTGACGCTGAAGTAGGAAAAAATGTAAGAGCACCAGCACTGAGGGTGGATTTGGACATCATAAAATGACCCCTGCTTGAAAAGGGATGACAATATAAGAAATGGTGAGCTGCCTGATTGTGTGCATCTGCCGAACAAGTCATCAAACTACAAAACTGCTGGGACCCAAGGTGAAACTGTACTTCAGCTGAGTGGATTAAACCAGTCTTAGCCATTGATTGATTCAAATTTTGATCAGCAAAGAAGCGCCATCGTTGGTGTTGCTGTCACAACAAGAGAGAGTGAAAAAAATACGTATGTGTTTGTCTCTGCATGTTGTTGTATGTGTCTCTGTGTGCGCAGATGTGTGTGTGGGAAGTCAGCATGAGTGTGAGAGAGGGACTGAGCCTGTTCCGTTTTCATAATCCATTTCTCCCACAGTCTCTCAACAGCCCGATTCAGCACAGAGAACAACCTCTAGCCAACCTTAAGCTTAATATGTAAAGCATATATACCCTTCAAAACACTTTGACATGGCAAAACCCAGAGTTCGGATTCATCAAATATAATTGGCTTGCTGTAGTCTGGTGTGGTAGCTCTCCCCCTCACTCTACCTCATTCACAGAGAGCTTGAGGTCAATGCTAAGCACTCTTCCGCTATTACAAGTGACTGGAAAGAATCCAGTGTCAAGAAATCTGATCACAGGCCCACTCAGTTTCTGGGTTTGGAGAAACGCAGCTTTTCTAAGAATATGAATGGGCAGTGGAAAGAGGGAAGCTGTGAGGATTACACTAGCAACCACTTCATCAACATCAGAAAGCAGCAGAGAGAGAAGGAAAGGGAGTGAACAGGAGAGGGTGAATTAGTCTATTTTAATGTTGTGCTTCTAGCCTGCTAGTCAAACCTGTGCATGCCAATAAAGCATAACTGAAGTTTATTGAATTGAGGATGAGAGATAGGAAAGAAGAAAAAAATAATTAAAAATAAACAGAATACAGAAACAATGAGACATGTTGTCACGGATGTAAAGCACTAAATAGTGTACTTTGTTGATCATCATGTTAAGCCAGCTCCACGTGATACTATGCATCAAATAAGAAAAAAAAGTTGTACTTCCCTCAACAATTTATGTAAATACTATGTAGGAAGGATCTCTAAAAGCATCTTCTGTATAAAATAAAGCTCAGGTAAAGGTTTGCCCTATAAATGTACATCCAAATAAAAGAACTCTTTATTTTTATTGACTGTGCCATCTTTGGAATAACACTTAAAGCGTTTACAAGGCTCTTCACACTAACAAATCTTTTTTTTTAATAGAATCAAAGGCAAAAATAAAAGTCTTTTTATGTATCGCTTCAAAATACAATTAAAACTCAGTCAGATCTGTTCAGTCCAGTCTCTCACTCATGTCGTAGCCTCAAAACAGTTTTCCATAGATTCTCTTCTGCCTGCCGCCCATTTAGCACAACCCAGAATGCACTGCAGCAAGCCCTCACGTCCCCTTTGGCTCTGCGCACAGCTTTTGTCTGGCCATCAGACAGAATTAAGAGTTACAGGAGCTGCAAACTCAGGCTGACATGAGCTGATGAGCTCTGTTGTGGGCTGAGAGGGTTGGAAGGGTGTGGGCTGGGGTAGAGGTGGGGGTGGGGTTTACAATAAAAGGGAAGAAACAATGCCAACCGAATCAATGCGATAATACACTCCGGTCCAGAGCATTTAAAATCCACTCCATGTTTGTTGCACGGCTGTAGGGCATTTGGTGGACCTCTAATTACAGGTGAAAATGAAGCTGATCTGCTCTGATCTGATCTAACAAAATAAGCTAATCTTTCTCTGTGTCTGACTCCGTCTCTCTAGCTCTCTCACTCACTGTACCCCTGCTAGCGTATGAAAGAGGAACTCATTAAAGATGAAAGAAAAGGAACTGCTGATCTTCCCACTGTCCCCACACAGACTGGAACAGGTTGAGGTCAAAGGGTGGCCTCTAACCGGCTATTAAACATCCATCCCCACCCCCTTCACAAATGCTCTGTGGCCCACAAGGTGTTGAATGTGAATGAGAGGAGAAGCACAGAAAAAAAATTTAAACAATAAAACAGAGAGAGAGGTTTATGGCAGACAGTTTAAGACGATTCATTAAATTGGAATTATGTAAAAATGCAAAGAGACAAAGAACATAAAGCAGAAAAAAAGAATTTTCCAAGTTTCAGCAGCAACAAGTGACTGTCATTCCTCTTTCTTGTCCCGCTGGCTCTTTCACATGTGCCATTTCAGTGTGTGTGTGTGTGTATACATTTTCAGTTAGGCTGTGCAGCAGGCAGACACTGTACAGCTGTAGCTGATTTCAACTGCCGGAGCCTGACAGCTTAATGAGATACTTTATAGCCATTACAGATCTCCTGCGTCCTGCCTTTAAACACACACACACACACCACACACACACACACACACACACACACACACACACATATAATTTCTACCCTGTCCTGTGAAATACAGATTAGAAAAATAAGTAAACATTACAGTAGCAAATTAATTAACACTCTTCTCACATACCTTCTCCTCCAGAATTGTTAAGAATGTCCATGTGACACATTTGCAGCATTTGGTCAATTAGTACAGTCCTTTTTAACTATTTCAGTCCTAGAAGCACCGTCCCTTGGACATCAATCACAAGTGTTTTAGAGTCAGCCGGTTATTTGTGTATAAAACTGATGTTAGGTTAACACTGGAATATCTCTTTAAAACGAGCAGCAAAGAATCTGGTCAGCAGTTGTGACTGATGTGAATGGCTTTTAGCGCCTTGTATAATAATACAAACTAATACCTTGCAGTTCACACACAACCCGCTGCCATCACCCATCTGTGTGTAACCAGAGCTGCTTTTGATAATGTCAATCACCAGACATCCTACCATTCCAATCATCTCTTTCAATCTCTTCCCTTCTTACGTATGACCTCCTCTCTCTGTTTCATTCACAGACCAGCCTTCTATCTCTCCTTCCCTCTGTGTCTGTCCTGGTCTCTGTGTCTGGCTCAGGCCTGTGTGATCACAGCATTTCTGCACTCTTCTTTCTTCATGGCAAGATAATCTGAACACCTCACTTCATCTCATTCCCACAGATGGCCTCTGGCTCTTGGGTCACAACCTCCCGCCCCTCAGGTGTGCATTTTCTCAACAGCTATATACTTTCTTAATTATATCTTATCATATCTCATCTACTGCTTTTTTTCAGGGACCACATTTATTCTACTTGTTTCTCATTGTCTATATGTATTTCAGATATTCATATTTATCTGTTTAATGTTACTAGTTGTTTGGGATCACCTAGCTTTGCAAAATGTTTTTACAAATGGGTACAATTTACTTATTAATCAGAAAGTAATTTGAATTATTTTGTTTTGCTAAAACTGCAATATTCATTCATTCATTCATTCATTATCTGTAAGCGCTTATCCAGTTCAGGGTCGCGGTGGGTCCAGAGCCTACCTGGAATCATTGGGCGCAAGGCAGGAATACACCCTGGAGGGGGCACCAGTCCTTTACAGGGCAACACACACACTCACACATTCACTCACACACTCACACCTACGGACACTTTTGAGTCGCCAATCCACCTACCAATGTGTTTTTGGACTGTGGGAGGAAACTGGAGCACCTGGAGGAAACCAACGCAGACACAGGGAGAACACACCAACTCCTCACAGACAGTCACCTGGAGCGGGAATCGAACCCACAGTGACTGCGACACTACCTGCGACACTATTTTAACCTGTAGTTGGCGTGTCAACACTCACTAACTACAATTGGTACAAAGGAAGGCCATTTAATGATCATGAAGCTATAAATATTTCAAAACAGCTCTTCTATATTAACAAAGTTTTTGCAGGTTTTATTTTAATTACTCTCCAAAATGGCTAGGGAATCTGGAATGCTCTGCTTGAAACTCTCTGTCTTAAATCTGTTGTAAGTTATCTTGGCCAAGACACTACATTCACTACCATTTAATAATAATAAAAATAATAATAATAATAATAATAATATTAAAGTTATAGTAATAATAATTATTTCCTGGTTGTTCAGGTCCTCCAAAAACTGTTATGAACAAACCTGACAGAGCAAGAATTGTGATTTTAACATTAAACCACTGTAACTGACTTAACATTTGGAAAGGTCCTGTATGATTATGAAACAGATTATGAAAAAGAGAATCATTGACCAACATGATTTGGAAATTTCAACAAAAGTTTCCTCAGTATTTTGATAGCAGGGTATGCTCAAGTTTTTCTGAAACCCACTAGGTCACTGCATGTTACTCAAGGACACCACAACTGGAGGAGCAGTTAAACCCTCAAGCAACACTCAAGGACACAACATCAAACAAAAGACACAGGAAAAAGGGGAACTTCAGAGGTATATTGATAACACCCCATATATATCCAGATATGGACTCATTACCCACTGATTCATTCACTGTTTGAAACATCTGAATCCTAGGATTAAACCGCTCTTCGTTAATGCCTAATCAGTGACATACTTCAAATAAAATAGTTTTCAAATTCATCTTGGCACTTCACACAACATAAAAGGGAAATATCACACACATCTTGCACCATAACTTTATTTCTTGTTCTCTTAAGATTCAAATTTGTTTTTTTTTAAAGGGAGAAATAAAGAAATAAAGAAAGGGTCAGGGAGAGTGTGTGTTTGTGTGTGTGTGTGAGTGTGTTCAGTTCAGTGGACACGTCCTTTGGCCTCATTAGATGATTAACTCACTGCTCATTCAGCCATGTGAAACAGGACACACACAGGAAAGCTGAGGAGAGGAGGGCGAGAGTGTGAGTGTACGTGTGTGTGTCTGTGTGTGTTTGAAGAAGTTATGTATATGATGAAGTTCAAGGGTGACAGCAAAATAAGGCACGGAGGAAAAAGAAGATGAATGCATAAATTGTCAGAAAACAGCAAGACTTCTTTGTCTCTCTCTGTCTTCCTTCTTGTGTGCACACTAAAAAAATCTGACATTACTGATCGTAAGTGCTTGCTAATTATGTCTGTTGTGTCACTATGCCTCTTGTACAATTTGATGATTGTTGTGTGAGAACATTAGCTGGACAAGCACAAGCCTCACTCTTTCCCTCCATCTCTCTCTCTCTCTCTCTCTCTCTCTCTCTCTCTCTCTCTCACTTTCTCTCATTTTCTTTTTTGCTGCCCCCCCCCCCCTCCAATCCCAACCCCAATTATTCACATTCACTCCACTGCTGTGCTGCACTGCTCCATGTAATCAACAGAAAGATTCAGAGAGATTGGGACATAAAAGAGATGAAAGATGGAGTTACACAACAAGGCATGTTATAAAAGCAGTTGTGGAGGTCACTGTGAGCTGCACTAGTTCCATTTTGGAGCCATTTCACAAAAGCATGCCTCTGCCACTTATTCACAGCAGTGTGGGGGCGAAGTGTGTGTGTGTGTGTGGGGGGGGGGGGATTCCTAGATGATGAACTGAGTTAATGACTTGGCATAAACGGTACTTCCTAAATGTAGAGTGGACATTTTAGAGACGTCTAACAAGCTCCAGTGAGAAGGCTTTAGTGCAGTGAGTTCAAAATCAGCTGCACCTCATAATTTAAAGGAATGCTCCTGAATTTTTCAACCTCATCTGCTGCAACCATCTGCTGCAACTGAAGCACATGACTGATTACCATAGACAGTTATTTCTCAGTGCTTAGCAAACCTAGAGTAATTCCACTGACCCAACAGGTGTTTCTACAGCATCTGCTCAATGGCTTCTATTGTAAATTATGTGGCCAGAGAAGCCCTTGTTCACAAATCCACAGTAAAACTAAACAAAAATATTCATTAAGATCCCTGTGTTATTTGACACTGAATTATATTAATGCAGACATTTTCATAATTTGCCAACTGTAACAATTCCATAAAAAATATAAAATAAACAAAAATAGGAAAGTGACAATGTGTGTGTGTGTGTGTGTGTGTGTGTGTGAACTGTGGGGTTTGTGTATGAATGTAGTTGTGATGTTGTGTTGAGCATGTTGCCGTTTTCCACTGCAGGCAGAGGCTAGGAGCTCATTGTGTACTGGGAGCAACTCATTCAGGAAACGCAATATTCAAAAACACAGCTACAGCTTTCAACACAAGTGAGGTTTCAGCTTTGTGATCCTCAGCGATCCAAATAACAAACCCAAGGGGCAGCACCTTATGAAGATGTAGGTGGATGAGCAGGATTGTGCAATAACGATCAGTATCTATACTGTAAAAAAAGCAATGCATGATTAATTTTTGGTAAAAAAGCGTTTTGTTTATTGTACATCCATCATCTCATATATGGTCAACACTATGGTAATGTATTTCTATGAAATTTTAGCACCAGCTGAAGGTGGAAAGTTCCACTTTGACCTCTCCCAGCTGGGCATCAACATCAGTAAAGTCAAGTCAGTAATCAAGATGTCCTGTCAGCAAAATATAAACGCCTACTGACTTTGGTGTCCAGCTCAGCTATGTTTAAAACTAATATAGGAATAAACACTGACATTCAAATGTTTTCTGACACATATGTACATATTATGAGACTTGTATTCTTATTCTTATACTTAAACCTATGAGCAGTCTATTAGCTGTCTGTCAAGCTGGTAGCTAACGTGAATTTTTGGTAAAGTTAGGCCTGTTTTATTAAAAAGAATCTACACATCATTTAAATGATCTTATATAAAATGAGTTTGTACCCAGTAAACAAGGAACGTCCCTGGACGTTCAAAATAGGTCTAAAAGTAGTCTGTCCGTCAAGGACACATTTTAAACGTCAATGGACGTCAAAAATCCATCTTAATAAGTTAGTTAAGTGGTGACCAATCGATAACGTCAGTGGACATCCAAAATACGTCTAATAATCGTCTTTTCAATGTCTGTGTTTGGACATCTGTTCAACTTTCATTTTCAACCTTAAGAGAACGTTGATTAGATGGCAGTCATTACGTTATTTCAACGTTGAATCAACGGCTAAATGTTTACTGGGTAAACACTGGAAAATAAAGACCAAGCAATGAATCAGGAAAGAGGGTAAGTTCAGGAAAGGTGTCCTAATAAAACATAGAATGTGAAAAATTATGGAGTACTGCTTTCATCAGAAGAGCTCATAGAGATGATTAGGACATCCTTCTGTTTATCACACTTAACATAATTGTGAGGGAGAGCAAATTAACTTTGTGTATGTGTGTGTGTGTGTGTGTGTGTGTGTGTGTGTGTGTGTGTGTGTGTGAACACCTTATCTGTATGTGTGTGAGAGAGTGAAAGGGACATTCCCACAAAAACGGGTGAACGGTTGCCTTTCCCACAGACCTCACTGGGCACAAAAACGAGACAGACACAGATAACGCCAAAGCAGCCAGCCCCGACCTCAATCTGAGTGTGTTCGACAGTGTGTGTAGTGTGGTTGGTAGAAAGACTCCCACACCTTTATAGCTTCCTTTAGTCAGTAAAATTTCAATTTTATATCAGGGCCTAGAACTGTGGAGTATTACATTTTCTCATCCTCTATAAACAGATTTAGTTATTCATAAGAAATTTAACAGATTTTAAATCCACAGCAAAATCAAAGTGTACCACGTGATATGGGTGTTTTTTTCCTAAATGATAAAAATAAAATAATAAATTAATTAAACATTTTCACAGTGAACTCTAGCTGTGTGTATGTGTGCGAGAGAGAGTTTGCGCGAGTTGTGTGTGAACCATACTTGTCATTTATGTAACACAAATGTCATGAGTGGACTTCAGCACATAAAAGTATGTCATTGAGCAGTCAGACGAGAACTTTGTCACAACCTCAGAAAACTCCAATTGTGTGTGTGTATGCGCTCTGCATCTGTCATCACTTCATTGTGTCACCACCAATTACCCATAATTACACCTGGCAGCATCAGCTTTATTCATCCAACCAAAGAGCACAAAGAGCAGACTTTCATTCAGTGTCTGATAGGGTGCCCACGTTTTTTTTTTTTTACCTTTTCTTTCTCTTCCTCTCATTCTTTTATCTCTTTCAGTTCACACACATTCACGTGTATAACCTTTTACATCAAAAAAGGTCAATCAATTAAAGGGCTCATATGGATAATGTTTCTTTTGGGAATAAAAAATATCCTAGCCTTTTCAAAAACATATAATTGTTATTATAGTCATAAATTAATTAAATTTTTAAACATATACTGGATAATAAATTGCTACATATGTTTATGTATTATTGCTATGGCCAAGCAAATACCCAAAATCCCATTGGAACAACTTTGCATACAATAATACAGGTTTAAATTTACTAGTGGAGCTTCACTGAGATGGAACACAAGACACTCAGTTACTGCTTACTGCTACAAGGACTACAGCGTACTTGAAAGTTCATTAGATTTATTTAAAACATACATTTTAAACAACAACATTATTCATCGATTGTAGCTAACTCTAAAATGTAAGTGAAAGCATTGTAAATATATTATATATATATATATATTCACAGGGCAACACAGACACACACACACATTCACTCACACCTACGGACATTTTTGAGTCGCCAATCCACCTACTAATGTGTGTTTTTGGACTGTGGGAGGAAACCGGAGCACCCAGAGGAAACCCACACGGACACAGGGAGAACACACCAAACTTATCACAGACAGTCACCCGGAGCGGGACTCGAACCCACAACCTCTAGGTCCCTGGAGCTGTGTGACTGCGACACCGTGCCGCCCTAATATAAAGAGTGCTGGCCATAAATCTAACTTTGTAATGCACTTTCATTCATGCATTATCTGTAACCCTTATCCAGTTCAGGGTCACGGTGGGTCCAGGGCCTACTTGGAATCATTGGGCACAAAGCGGGAATAGATCCTGGAGGGGGCGCCAGTCCTTCACAGGGCAACACACACACTCACACATTCACTTACACACTCACACCTATAGACACTTTTTGAGTCGCCAGTCCACCTACCAACGTAATGCGCTAATCTACATAATTTGACAACATTTTTAAGCTTCTTACTGAAGTACAAAATCAAGCAGCTATTAGTGCCCTACAGTCAATATAATCATAATCATAATCA